>NC_059354.1:48502500-48750000 GCF_019703515.2 Myxocyprinus asiaticus
GAAACATTGACAAACTTTTCAGAATTTTAAAGGGGCGTTCACACAACATACAGCACTTTGCAGCTACAAATAGACCAGAAGCCATTAATCTTCGATGAGTTTGCAATGTCTGGTGAAGTTTGGTAATGTGATGTGGCGATGTTCAGCGATGCGACAAAGTTGAGAAACGTTTTAGCTCTATGCAAATGAGCAGTGACACGATGCAGCGACTACCAATCAGGGCTGGGTATCCATTCAGACAGATATCCCATTTACACACTCTCATATCTTGGGATTTTAAGAATCAAAATCGGGAACATTCAAATGAAGATTGCAATTAATTTTGAAAATCTTTTTTACCTTGCCCTAATACCATCAGGAGTGAACACATTAGTGCTCATGTGATCCGCCTGTGAGATAATGAAGGCAGGACGGAGAAGTTAGTTACTGTGAGCGATTTTACGGTTTGCTGCATGTAATTTTCATGAGATCAGGCTGGTTCTACTGTATATAGTGCTGCAACAACTAATTACTAAAAATCGATACTAATCAATAATGAAAATAATCGAAAACCAATTTCATTATCGATTAGTCAAATATGTGCAGCGTACACAGAGAAGCTTCATCAGTGACGTCAGTTTACAGTAGTGAAAAATGTGTTTGCCCAATAGCTCGTTTTAATGTGATTTTCTTTATTTTTTGATGTATACATGTTCATGTAAGCACAATTATTTTGATTAAACTGTGCCATTTTATAAACATTGGTTTTGGACATTAAATTTAGGTTTAAATATAACCGTAATTGAAACCCTACATTTAATACAATAAATAATATTTTAGAAGGTAAATGTAAAGAGTCCCTTATATTCATACAATAAAGACATTACAACATTCTAGTTCTTCGAAGTTCACTCTTATATTGTGTTTTTTATTACTATTATTTATTTATATTCATTTATTTGAATGTTTCAACTTGTACTGCTGCTTCCCAACTGAAAAACTACATGTAATTTATATTGTAACATTTATATTTTAAACCTTATTTGAACAAAATGTATAGCATACAATCATTTATGTTTTTATATATATATATATATATATATATATATATATATATATATATATATATATATATACATTTTATTTTAAAAATACAGGAAATATAACAATTATTTTATTTTTATTTAATTATTTTTTCTAGGTAGTAAGTGTTATTTCCTAATTGCTTATGCCTCATAAGTATAGAAAATGGCTATTGTTCCCCACAAACTTTGCTTTTGTGACCAGGACAGTGATATTTTGAAATGTACCTATTTCCAATGAGAAAACGGGCGAATTTGTGTCTTTTCGTTCACATAAAATCAGAAAAAAACAACATATGAATCCAAATTAATGTATTTATACTAAAGTAATATTCAAAGCCATGCTGGTCCATAATGGTAACAAGTACCCATCTCTTCCCCTGGCTCACTCGGTGCACCTCAAAGAGGATTACAACAGCATCAAGACCTTGCTGGATGCCTTGAAGTATGATGAGTACGGCTGGGAGGTCATAGGAGACTTCAAAATGGTGGCATTCCTGATGGGTCTCCAAGGCGGTTTTACCAAGTTTCCCTGCTATCTTTGCCTCTGGGACAGCAGGGACACCAAGGCACACTACCACAGGCGGGACTGGCCACAGCGGACTGAGTTCTCTGTGGGAAGGAACAACAACATCAAGTGGGAGCCACTGGTGGACCCCCGGAAGGTGCTGATGCCATCACTGCACATCAAATTGGGGCTCATGAAACAATTTGTCAGAGCTCTAGATAAGGAGTCGGCAGCCTTCAAGTTCCTTCAAGACTTCTTCCCTAAACTGTCTGAGGCAAAGGTCAAAGCCGGTGTCTTCGTTGGACCACAGATAAAGAAGGATTTTGGATTCATATGTTGTTTTTTTCTGACTTTATGTGAATGAAAAGACACAAATTCGCCCGTTTTCTCATTGGAAATAGGTAAATTTTAAAATATCATTGTCCTGGTCACAAAAGCAAAGTGTGTGGGTTATAATATACATTTTCTATACTTTTGAGGCATAAGCAATTAGGAAATAACACTTACTACCCAGGAACAAAAACTGTGTTACATAGTGTTATTTGCCTTTTATCCGATTTATTGAATAATGAAAGATGAATCGATTATTAAAATAATCGTTAGTTACAGCCCTAGTTATATATCATTTGTCTGAAAACAAATACAGAACAGGGATATAATAAAAACAATTATGCATGAAAAACCTTGTCAGAAACTTTCGGCACTGAGTAAGTTTGATTCATGCGTGAATACTCTTGTTCATGATGTATTATTAATGAACAAACGCTTTACTCTTCCGAAAGTTCATTTTTTGCAGCAAGAAAACTGATTCTTGTCAAATTAGAATGATATATTATATTTACCGGAATGACATCCCAATCCCGTTTTTTGTTTTTTCTTTTTAAGTTGCAGTTGTGCAGATCACCAATAACAAAACATCAAGCAGGACAAACGTCTTTTCAGTGACCATCATCTGCAATGATGTGTGAACGCCCCATAATATAAATTATTTCAGTTTACAATTATTGACCATAAATAAAGTTTATGAAATAGAATATAAACCATCATAGGAAAGACGATAGCAGCTTTGGAGGTTTTGATGACCCACAGCAGGACCAGACAGCTGAGCTGAATGATGGTGAACAGATGAACCTTCCTGAGAGGAACATGTCGCAGGTAAATGAAGTCTGGCTGGTGTTTCGCCGGCATCCCAAACAACCGCAAACGATCAAAAAACTACATGACAAGGAGAAATGTCTGCATTAGAGGTGACCTAACAAGAACTTTCATTTAAAAAAAAAAAAAGACAAAAAATATTTGCTCACTCTGGTTGTCTATAGTTACTTTACCTGTATTCCTCTGAGTGAAGATGCGCCCATGTAAAGGAACACTCCATACAGCACAGGCATGGGGATGAACTGGTGAGAACATATAGTGATTTTAATTGAAGGACAAAAAAACAAAAGAACAACAAAACAAAAAAAAAACAGGATTTTTTTCTCTTCATTTAAAAAATAGAGACATTTGTTTAGATATTTGAAACCACGTCTTGATGCATTAATAGGCTCTCTTTACACCTTGTCCAATCACAGCTGATCAGCCATGACAGATTTTACACTGTGCAGTGAATTTAAATGCATTTCAAATACATCTCCTGTGAGCAGTTTTGATCAGATTTAATGAAGAGAAGAATCTCTGATTTCATGACAACATCACTAGCTACATAAATATGTCACTGCATGTTAATGAGGCACACAAAAGACAACAAAAAAACTATAATTGTCACAGTTGCTTCCAAATACACTTTTAAATCTTAAAGGGATAGTTCACCCAAAGATGAAAATTCTCTGATCATGCCATCCCAGATGTGTATGACTTTCTTTCTTCAGCAGAACACAAACATAGAATAATATTTCAGCTCTGTGGGTCTATACAATGCAAGTTAATGGTGGCCAAATCTTTGAAGGTCCAAAAAGCACATAAAGGCAGCATAAAAGTAATCCATAAGACTCAAGCGTTTAAATCCATATCTTCTGAATAAAAGGTGTGGGTGAGAAGATGATCAATATTTAAGTACGTTTTACTATCTTTAACTTTTTTACTATCAGTTTCCACTTTCACATTCTTCTTCTTTTGTTTTTGGCGATTCACATCCTTTGTGCATATCGCCACCTTCTGGGAAGGAAGGAGAATTTATAGTAAAAAAAAGACTTAAATATTGATCTATTTCTCACCCATACCTATCATATCACTTCTGAAGACATGGATTAAACCACTGGAGTCATATGGATAACGTTTATGCTTGACGTGATTTTTTTTAGATTCAAAGTTTTGGTCACCATTCCCTTGCATTTTATGGCCCTACAGAGCTGAAATATTTGTCTAAAAATCTTCATTTGTGTTCAGCAGAAGAAAGAAAGTCATACACATCTGGGATGGCATATGGATGAGTAAATGATTAGAGAATTTTCATTTGGGTGAACTATATCTTTAATGTCATCGCAAACATGAAGTTTCCAGTAAATTACTCATTGTTATTTTCTTATCAACTTCAGATGTGCATGCATTACATATTTTGGCACCACATGTTACTTCTAGGCAAACCAAAGAAGTTGTGTTTTGTGTACTGTATGCATGTGCTTTTCCATTTTTATTTATTTTTTAGAGGGTGTTTTTTTTTCTTCTTCCTCTTCTTTTGAGTACACTAGTTATAAAATTGTAAATAATAATAATAATAATAATAATAATAATAATAATAATAATAGTTTACTCAACTTAGGCTTAAGTTTTTACTGTTCTTACTAGTTTTAGTTTAGTTAATGTTACTCTCTAAATCCTAAAGTTGTCATTAATAAAAAAAACATTTAAGTGGTCCTAATTAAACAGTACTTGATATGTCTCATTTTGGGATCACAACTCAAATATACACAGTGCGTTCTTTAAACTTTGGCTTCAAGTACTACTAACTCAAAATTATCAAGTACAAAATTGCAGCTGTATGGGATACCTGTAAGCCCTTGCGCTTGAATAAATGATGTATGTTTGGTCAAAACAAGGGAACTATAGACAATGAATAATTGTTATTTAAAAATGTATATAGCTTTAATTTGTTTGACTATTGTTGTTGTTTTGTTGTAGCTGGTTGATTTATGTGAAGTCACCATAAGGGTGATTAGTGTTACCTTCAGTGAACTTTGAACCTGTTATATTAAAGCCATTCTTCTTTATTCAATTGTACTTTACAAAAGTGCAGATTTATATGCACCAAGAAGTACTGAGTTGAATCCAATGTGCCATATGGCTAACCTAGAGTCCAGTCATAATTTCCCTTATACTCTATGACATGCTAACCCAATTTAAATAATTAAATAAAAACAATGCTACTTGAATCACAGATGAGTTAAGTTTGTAACTAGTTGACGTTAAAAACAAAAAATTCTGTTTACTTGAGCCAAATAAGTTTTTTTAGTTTACTTAGAAAAAGTATGCAAACGGATTGCCTTGAAATATCTAAGGTCAAATAATTTGATTTTACAGTGCACATGCATACTCAAAAAACAAAACAAAAAATATTTAAGCCTTACAATTTAAGATTTATGCATTTCAATTTTATAGCAAAATTCCATCACGTTGAATTGTGTAATGTTTAATTAAATTAAATGAATAAAACTTGAAATATTTAGGTTTTTATTTTATTAAAGATTACTCAATTCAACGGGATGGAATTTTGTTATGAAATCTTTTTTTTTTTTTTCTCCCCTTTTTCTCCCCAATTTGGAATGCCCAATTCCCAATGCGCTCCAAGTCCTCGTGGTTGCGTAGTGACTCGCCTCATTCCGGGTGGCGGAGGACG
Source organism: Myxocyprinus asiaticus (assembly GCF_019703515.2). Taxonomy (NCBI): domain Eukaryota; kingdom Metazoa; phylum Chordata; class Actinopteri; order Cypriniformes; family Catostomidae; genus Myxocyprinus; species Myxocyprinus asiaticus. The sequence goes on from NC_059354.1 coordinate 48,507,902, forward strand.
AATCTCAGTTGCCTCCGCGTCCGAGACCGTCAATCTGTGCATCTTATCACGTGGCTTGTTGAGCATGTTACCGCGGAGACCCAGCAGTGTGGAGGCTTCACGCTATTCTCCGCGGCATCCACATACAACTCACCACGCGCCCCACCGAGAGCGAGAACTACATTATAGCGACCACGAGAAGGTTAACCCAACGTGACTCTATCCACCCTAGCAACCGGGCCAATTTGGTTGCTTAGGAAGCCTGACTGGACTTGTGACTCCAGGTGTGGTAGTCAGCATCTTTACTTGCTGAGCTACCCAGGCCTTTGATTTCTTTTTTTATTATTATTATTATTTTTTTTATTATTATATTTTTTTGTGTTACCGGCAAAGTTAAACCTTTGTTTTAGAGCAATGGTTGATTGATAGACAAGTAGGCAGCTGCTGACCATGACTACTTTCTTGTGATGTTTACATTGCAAAGGCATTAAAATATTCATTAATGATGTACAAAGTCATATACTTGTACATTTGTACTTGTAATACTTGTACGTTATATTTAATTTTTACTTAGGGACAATAAAACACTTAGCTGAACTTTAGATTTTTAAATTTAGCTTTGGTTGAAATTAACTCGTATTTTTGTTTAACACATTTTTTATTAGTTCTCACACACAAAAAAAATTTGAGATTAAATGATAGTTGATGAACCCCAGTACTGCAGGTTTAATTATTTAATGCCCACTCGCCATTGGCTCACCCGAGACGGATGTTAATACCAGATGTAAATGGTGTCTTTATAAATGATGCATCACATGGTTTATGGCTTTGCTTTAGAAATGAAAGCAGGCTAATCGAAAGCATCTCCAGCTCCAGACCTTCAGCACTGAGGTCATGAAGACAGAGCAGCCCATGAGGAGGAAGATCATGAGGCCGGTCACTCGCTGCTCTCTGATGCCCAGGAACTTCGGCTGCTCACCGGGCGCTGAGCACTCCGACTCCAATTTCAGGCTGTTCACATGGCTGATGGAAAGAACCGTCGCGGCCACAAACCAAGGCAAGCCCATCAGAGAGCACACGCCCAACATCAAGGCCACCATGAACAGATCCAGGTGATAACCACAGCCTTTCTGTAAAGGGATTTTTATGTAGTACCTTTGAATTAATTCAGCTGCAAAATTTGCAATCAATTAACCATGAACAGTCTATTATGAATGAGTAGATGAAACAGAAGATAAGGTGTTACAAAGTCTCCATGTGAGTTCAGTACCTTCAGCTTGTGTTCCTTCCTGTTGATGATCACTGCTGTGATCTGCTGATCCATGAAGATCAGGATGGTGCAGAGGAGCGCAGGAATCACTGTGATCACACACGTCCACCACGGGTTCGGCCCCAGCGGGTTAATGAACCACCCACGGTCATCACGAGTTGGCTGAGAACATTTAAAGTATTGCAAAACATAATTAGACCAAGCCAAAACACATAACATCTATAAAGCCTATTAATAATCATATGAGGGTGTTTCTTCAACTTCGGGCACTTTTAGCATTGTGGATTTCTAAAAAGTAAAGTCTTGCAAATACATTTTTCACACACTCTCTGGTTTATTTAATTTGTCTACTAACAATGTCTGACACTGTTTGTACAGGCATCAAAGGAAATAATGCCATTTTTGTAATTATGTCAAAAAGTCATAAAAAATTCCCACCACAGTGTCATTTCCAGCACATATCAGTTTCTGTATTGTGTTTAATAGAATTCTGCGCTGGAAATGACGCTGATGGAACTGACATTTTTAACTCATTTTTTATGTACTTTATGTATCCTAAATACACACAATTTTTGCATAATTTGGCAAAATTACAGCTTGATTGGAAATGACGCCCAATAAAAATATTCTGCTCAAAAAGTGATATTTCCTTTGATTTTTCTTTGTTTTCTTCAAGCATCACTTGCCTCATATTTCATCTCAAGCATGCTCTCACTGACACTTCTGTTCACTTAGTTAACAAGAACACTAACTTTAGAAACTGGCAAAATTGTTTGCTGTGGTGGAAATGACGCCACAACAAGTCGTACATTTTTTTTTAAAGATTGAAATCATTTTCACACATTAAATATTGAAATGGTTTATGTTTGTTTCACTCTTTGTTTAGATTATCATAGTTTTAAACTCCTGAAGGAAACTGCTGCGTCACACATTCCTTTGCCTAATTGCCCGTTGTGTTTGTGGCATTCTGTGAATGAAGACACTACATATACACATGCATGATTAATCCAGATACAAGGAAATCATTATTAGAGGTAAAAAGTATATTTCCCAGTTGTTAGATATGATGCATTAACACAGATTTGATGTTGCTGGGTTTTGACTGAGAAGCAGATCTGTAATTAAAATTAAACTTAACCTGTAATTAACTGCTTGTTCTGATTTTTATGCTGATAAATTTGATGGCTTATTTTCGCTTATTTTGGTAAGGCAAGTGGCTTATTTTGGACTTGTCTTTCCAGACCTGTTTGCTTGTTTCTCTTGTGAGATCTGGCATTTCACCCACCCCGTAGCGCAAAGTAATGTCATTTTAAAAAGAACGTTATTAACCGTTCTTTAATTTTGTTCTAACCGGTTACCATTTAGAAAGGAGGCTGCGGAACTTCTGAACCGGAACAAAAAAAAATGCTGTTTCTGCTCAGATGAACCGAAATGAAAAACATTGCGTTTTTAGTCCGTGGTTTTAAATATGTAATAATTTACATTTTTAGAATAGGTTCTTATACAGTAATTCATTGTTGAAAGTCTGGGTCGGGGACAAGGCTAAAACAGTCAAATCTATCCATAAAAAACATTTGAAAGGTACCCAAAATAAATGATGAAGGCCTGGTAAAAAATTTGTTTTAATGTGACCCTCATATAACCAAGACAAAAAGTTCAATATTTTATTTTAATAAAAATCAACCTCTGGGAACCCATGAAAATGCCTTAAAGCTGAAGAAGCACATATAAACAGAAGGATCCAATTGTCTTATTTTCAACCTGGAAATAAACAAAGAAACACTGTGATGTAAAAGGAATAAGTGCCTTTTTAAATTCAAAATACACTATGAACATTCTCTTCTTACCAAAGTCTTGAATGCACCAATTACACATAGCGAGTTAAGACAAGAACAAACCTTAAACTCATTGGGGACCTGTAGCTTAGTGGATGGCACCCCTATAGCGTAATCCATCAGAACCATAGTAAAGATGGTGATGAATACTGCAAAGTCACTGATGATGGATCTGACCTGGAGAAAACATGCATTTAAAAAAAAAACATTATGAATACAACTTAAAGCAGCAGCAGATACCTTACTGAAACACTAGAGGGCGCCAGTCCACAAACTACCACACTGAGATTACTGGCTGTGTTCAGGACAGCATACTACAGAACCATACTACTTTTCTGTTTCTGCAGTATACAGTATATATACTGTGCATAGTATGCACATTTATAGTATAGAATACCTTGATGACTTATGATTGTTTAAATGTGATGAATGAACTGGAAGTAATATCTGCTGCATTTTTTAGCATCTATTTCTTGTCTCATTATTGACCATACTGCCAAATATTAAAACCTTTTTACACAGAATCATATACAAAAAATTAAAAGTAACAGGTTTTTATTGACAAGATAATTGGAACTGGACTCCACTAATTTAATCATGTGTGATGAGGTCATGTGACAAGAATTTGGCCACTATGTGAAGTGTTTTTGATTTATAGGTAAATCTATTATCTATCTGCTCAGATTAAGATATTCAGCTAAAGTATTTGATATAAATAGTTTGTATTTTGTTGTTAAAAATATGCCCATGAAAATCAACGTGAGGGAGCAAATATTGCCCCTTAATAAAAAAGTTCATTTTTTAAGACAGGTAATGCAGTATACAGTATAAACTGTACAGCATTCAGGAAGTAGCAGCTAGCATTTCATTTCAAACATAGCTACTGAATCACATGGTATAAAGCGCTGCTGCAGCTCACACAGACGGGTCAGTGTGCAGATGTTCACTGCGGTACCTTAGTGGGAAAGTAGTGGCTGGTCTTGAATTCTTTGAGGAACGCTGACATGGCAACAGTAGAGAAGAAGAGAACAACGGACCAGAAGAGAACATCAGGAATATAAGGACCATGAGGCCCACAAGCAGAGCCCACAAACTCTCCTTTCTTCTCAATGCAGTCCTTAAATGACGGATAAAGAGTGAGAAATAACAGATTTTGATTTTTGCAAGAAATAGTTTCCCAACAGAACACCTTCAGAGGTAGTCAGAAGACAAGTAACACCAGGAATGTACTGTAAATGCTTATATGTCCCGGACAACAGCACAGGCCTACGTAGTCAAGTATCAATCAACCCTTGCGGCAAAACGGGACTAAAACTACGCCAGTTACTGTATGTGCCAGGGCTCAACAATAAGGATGACTCGCCAGCCTGCATGGGCCAGTGTGAGAGAGTTCCGGGACAGCCGATGCAACTGTAAAAGTGTTGCGTTGTTGCTTAATATTATTCGCAACATCTTGTATTTGTTCTTTAGGGTGGACAAGTGGTTGTGTCTTCATCAGACCAGGAAGGGGTGTCAGAAGTTTCTGGGGGACGGGGGGCGGGCTCCTTAGCCCCTCTCCTTAGACACGGCCACGCATTGCAAACTTAAACACTTACATTTCTGTGGTGTATGGAATGTTGTTGAAAATTCTAGATTTAGACTTGTCAACAAGGTTACATTATCTAGCTGGCAGACAGAAATGAGGACTTGTCCAAATTGTGAATAAGTGATGGTTTTGGAGGCACTGGAAAGAAAGTGTTGATAATTACAAATCAATCAGTAATGCTTTTCCAGCAAAGCTAGGTTATTATAAAGAAAACTTCATATTTAATGAAAAATAGAAACATTATTTCTGGTACACTGTACATAAATATATATATATATACACTACCGTACAAAAGTTTTGAAACACTTGACTGAAATGTTTCTCATGATCTTAAAAATCTTTTGATCTAAAGGCGTATGCTTAAATGTTTGAAATTAGTTTTGTAGACAAAAATATAATTGTGCCACCATTTTAATTTATTTAATTGATGACTTGGACCAAATAATAAAGAAAAGCAGCCAATAAGTGCCCAACATAGATGGGAACTCCTTCAATACTGTTTAAAAAAGCATCCCAGGGTGATACCTCAAGAAGTTGGTTGAGAAAATGACTACTTTGAAGATGCTAAAATATAACACAGTTATGATTTATTTTGGATTTTGTTTACTCACAACATAATTCCCATAGTTTCATTTATGTTATTCCATAGTTTTGATGACTTTACTATTATTCTTAAATATGAAAAAAAAAATAATAATAATAATTATAATAAAATAAATTATAATAAAGAATGAGTAAGTGCTTCAAAACTTTTGACTGGTAGTTTATATACAGTATATATATATATATAAAAAACATAAATATATAAAATATATAAATATATAAAAGCATATACATAAACATGCAGTGACAAGGATCATGTAAAGCACATCCAAAGTCCAGCAAAAGGAATATTCCGGGTTCAATACAAGTTACACTCAATCGACAGCATTTGTGGCATAATGCTGTTTACCACAAAAAATAATTTCGACTCGTTCCTCCTTTTCTTAAAAAACAAAAGAAGCAAAAATGGAGGTACAGTGAGGCACTTACAATGGAAGTCAATGGGGTCAATTTTTGGAGTGTTTAAAAGCAGAAATGTGAAGCTTATAATTTTATAAAAGCACTTACATTAATTCTTCTGTTAAAACTCATGTGTTATTTGAGCTGTAAAGTCATTTAAATTGTCATTTTTACAGTCATTTTAGGGTTTACAGAGTTACGTCATCATAGCAAAAAAGTTGTAAATTTTTACAAAATTGCATATTGTTTATGTCTTGTGGCTATACATTTGAAACAGTGAGTATTTTAACATTTACTGATTGACCCCATTCACTTTCATTGTAAGTGCCTCACTGTAACCATGATTTTTGCTTTTTTTTTAAAGAAAAGGATGGACGAGTCAAAAAAGTTTTGTGGTAATCAACATTATGCCACAAAAGATGCTTATTGAGCTTAACTTGTATTGAACCCGGAATATTCCTTTAATACACATTTCTGGTCTTATTGTGCATATTTCACCAGTGCATGTCATTCCAAATAATTCTGCACTCATTCTACTTACAATGTTAATATCGCATGTAATGATCTCAACTCCTACCTGAACTTCCAAAGCTTCCCAGTAGATTTCAGGAGCTGAGATGTTGTTCTGCTCCCAGTACAGCAGGGTGGCATTACTGGGGTTTAGAGGCTCCATACAGGAACATCTACAAGAACAGATGTGCTATTGCATTTCTATGCATGGAGGGTAAAAGGCATTCATTTCTACAATACTGCAGCATACTGATCTTTTGCACTGTTAAACGACTAGTCCACCTTTCTCACCCTCATGTTATTACAAACATGTATGACTTTCTTTCCGCCGTGGGACACAACATGAACGTTTTTGAAGAATATCCTGGCCACTTTAAATGACTAAAAAAGCACCATAAAATGGGGTTGGATTGACATCACGGTGAGTAAATAATGACAGAATAAAAATGTTTAGGTGGACTGCCCCTTTAAAAAGTAATACGGCTTTCACATCAGATTGTTCACCTGTACGTCGTGAGTTTTTCCAGGTTGTTGTTCATGTTGATGGCATAAGTCTCACCAAGATGTATGAGCTTCTCCAAGGCCTCATAGATGAAGATGATGCAGATGAGCGAGGCGAACGCCTCCTCCGTGAAGCGAGTGATGTAACACACAAGAGAGCTGGCGTCAGTGGCCACCAGCAGTAGACAGAGGAATGCTGTCCACAACCCAATACACGTTCTGAGAGACAGATACGACAACCCATAATCCCTGCAAACAAAAACAATGCACTGTGAGCAGCTTGCCTCGAATGTTACTTTAAAATTACCATACACCTTGTGTTGGAGTTAAATACTAAAATACAGTTCAAACTTATGTGACAATATCTGTTTTGGTGAGGTATTTATGTAAATGGTCATCTATGTCTAAGGGGAATATATATATATATTTTTTTTTGCATATCCCAGCTAAGCTGGAGTCAGAGCGCAGGCGTCAGCCATGTTATGGCATCCCTGGATCAGGTAGGGTCAAGGGCCTTGCTCAAGGGCCCAACAGTGGCATCTTGGCAGTGCAGGGGCTTGAACCCCTGACCTTCTGGTCAGTAACCCAGAGTGTTAACCGCTGAGCCACCACTGCCCATAAATAGCTTTAATAGTATTCCATCACCATCATCACCATTAATTTAAAGGGATAGTCCATCTAAAAATGAAAATTCTCTCATCATATACTCATTCTCATGTCATCCCAGATGTGAATGACTTTCTTTCATCTGCAAAACACAAATGAAGATTTTTAGAAAAATATCTCAGCTCAGTAGGTCCTTAAAATGCAAGTGGATGGTGACTTCTCTTTTGAAGCTCCAAAAATCACAGACAGTCAGCATAAACGTCATCAATACGACTCCAGCGCTTAAATGAATGTCTTCTAAAGTGACACGATCACTTTTGGTGCAAATAAAAATCTATATTTAAGTACTTTTTTAAACCTTTATAGCTCCACAAATAACATAAAGGAAACATAAAAGTAATACATATGACTCCAGTGTTTAAATCCATATCTGAAGAAGCTATATAATAGGTGTGGGTGAGAAACAGATCAATATGGATTAAACCACTGGAGTCATATGGATTACTTTTATGCTGCCTTTATGTGATTTTTGGAGCTTCAAAGGTCTGATCACCATTCACTTGCATTGTAAGGACCTACAGAGCTGAAATATTCTTCTAAAAATCTTAATTTATGTTTTGCTGAAGAAAGAAATGTTGGGCCTCATGTATTCAGATAGAAGACAAAGGCAGGCCTAACAGTCATAAAAAACATTCCTCAAGCCCCCTCCTTCTAAGTCATAAATCTTACTGATAAAATCGCGCCAAAATCAAACAAAGGGAGTCCTAAACAGACTACAGATCCATGAAGCCTTGCCCACTAAAGGATCGAGCACTCAACTCCTATTGGATGAGGCACACAACAGAACGTCCCTCGAACATGACATCATCCGGACTTCAAATAATTCTGAAAATGCTTCCAAAGTTGCTTCCGGCTACTTCGTTCACCGAATACGGACGTAGCTTTTTGCTGCTCTCCGGTGTAACCTCGTGGCATAAGGAAGTAATGTCCGACTTGAAACTGTAGCCATACAATCTCCATCTCGCTGGACGAGTTGAGATTACTCTGTGTTCAACCAAACACTCTAACGGATCCGAAGGAGACCGCCGAGCAATTCGCATCTTCATCCGTTGGCCTACAGAAGTGAAGAGATTAAAGATTTCTCTTCCATCTTCAATCAAGTCGACATTTCTGAGTTCTCCGCCAGCCCGCCGAGAATCAACAGCCGTACCGCCCTCTGAGAATCAACAGCCGTACCGGCCGCCGACAGCGCGAGGAAACGGCTCTAGTCATCACACGAGCCTCAAGAAACCGGGTCAAAGTTAAAGGACGGAGGAAAACACATTCTACCTGTGTCCTCATGCGATTCAAGTAAGAGGTTTACGTCTGGGCAGAGATAGAATATTATAGCGTGTTATTCTTGTGTTTCAAGGTTTTTGCTTGTACAGTTTACGGACCGCCATGTCCGCTAATTATTAATACTCAGGGTATTAATTATCACGAATTTGTTTTGCTGTATTGTAGTCCAACCAAATTGGACTGTTGTGCATTTTCGCCATCGCGGGTGAGACAGCAACTGAGTTCATCCATTAAAGAGTCAAATAACAAGGGACTTTTACGAGCCCCGCTCGTAAAACCGCGTCTCTGAGTGATGAACACGGCTGCTTCATCTCCAGCTATCGCGAAATCAGCTTTCGGGCTGTCACTTAATCATCTCTCTCTATCTCTCTCTCTCTCTCTCTCTCTCACTAACCACACTGACACACACACACACACTGTCACACACACACCTTGTGTTACAGAATTATTTTTATTTCCATATCTAATCATATCACTGTTTAGTTTGTAGTTGTAAGTCGGAAGTTTATTGACTGCATTGTATTAATTATTAATTGATATTACTGCATAAATAAACTTTGTTTATATTACAAAGAGAAGTGTTTTGGTTTGTTTTGCATACGCCTGTGTCGTGCTGACGGGATGTCAGTGCTCGGATTCAAACCTTCATTCATTGTTTTTTTATTCGAAAATCGATATTCTTCAGATGTCGATTTTCCTAAGAAAACAATCTAATATTGAGACTGTTTTAATATTCGGTTATTAGTCCCTGATTTCAGGGTGGTGCCCCGTCAATGTTAATCCTTATTAATATTCTATTGATTTTTGATAATTGATAATTATCTTTGAATTAGAATGATCAATCAGCTAGTGTTAATTTTAATGTTTCTTCGATGTTAACAATTGATAAGTGTTGATTTTAAAGGATTAAAAAAAAAGCTAACATTGATTCTCATCAATGTTCTATTGATTTTAATAATTAATAATTATCTTTGATAATAATTAATTATTGCTAATAACCAAACTTGCTCCTAAACGTAGCACACTACATTTACTGGAGTCCTATATGAGGTTTTAATGAGTTAGATCCAATTAATTAATTTAAATATTGATTAATAACTACAGAAATAATTATTAATTATTTCTGATAGTAACACTGATCTAAACAACCAGTAAAGCCCTACAGAAAGTTATACACATCTGGGATGGCATGAGGGTGAGTAAAGTTTCATTTTTGGGTGAACTATCCCTTTAAGTAGTTATCCCTTACTGTATGTTACATTTCATTACTTTTTTTAATTTCTGAATGTTTACGTTAATACTTGATACTGCTGTTAAAAAATTAAATTCAGTGCTTTATTATTTTTGTATCTTTGTTGTATAGTTTGTAATTTGTTTCTTTTGTTATTACTGACTGTTTACTTGTCATGGATAATTATTTGATAATTTAAAACAACATTTACTCAAATTATTATTAATTTGTCGTGGTATCGAAATTGGTATTGAGAATCATAAAATTGATTTTATACACTCAAAAAAAATATTTTAGCCTGTTTTTAAGGTTTACGCATTTCAATTTCATAACAAAATTCCATCAAATTAAATTGTAATATTTAACAAAATTCAATTAATAAAACACAAAATATTTAGTTTTTTTATTTTATTTTATTAAAGATTACTCAGTTAAATTTGATGGAATTTTGTTATGAAATTGAAATGCATAAATAAAAAATAAAAAAATTGCAATTGTACAGAGTGGTTATCTGAGTTACCGTAGACTTTGTCAGTTCAAACCAGTCTGGCCATTCTCTGTTGACCTCTCTCATCAACAAGGCATTTCTATCCACAGAACTGTCGCTCACTGGATGTTTTTTGTTTTTGGCACCATTCTGAGTAAATTCTAGAGACTGTTGTGTGTGAAAATCCCAGAAATACTCAAACCAGCCCATCTGGCACCAACAATCATGCCACGGTCAAAATCACTGAGATCACAGTTTTTCCCCCATTCTGATGGTTGATGTGAACATTAACTGAAGCTCCTGACCCGTATCTGCATGATTTTATGCACTGCACTGCTGCCACATGATTGGCTGATTAGATAATCGCTTGGATGATTGTTGGTGCCAGACGGGCTGGTTTGAGAATTTCTGTAACTGCTGATCTCCTGGGATTTTCACACATAACAGTCTATTGAACAGCGCTACTCAACAAGCAGCCCTTGAGCGATCTTTTGTGGCCCGCGTTATGATATCATCATCAGAAATATATTTATCAGCAGCCCATCAAATCTGTATGAATTGTTAGGTGTCCATTTTCATGAGGATTTACGCTAGTTTTCTACATTGCTGAATCACATTAGAAAGGGAATTCAACTGTAAGATATAATATCTGAGCATGGCTGATGTTATGAGAGCGGCGGTCAGACTGCACGCATTCATACACAGTACATGGGCGCTCACGCGTGGTTTGTCAATCAAACATGCGCGCTGGCAATCTCACTTACTCAACACGGCGCGTATCTGTCCAATCTCTTGAATGTCTCATCAGAGATATGTTCTCGTCATGACAACAGTATTTACAGGAAAAAAAATAACAGTTTTTCCTGCAGTGATGACGTTTAGACACCTTCACGCAAATGCTTTTTAGTGATCGACTTCGGTGCAAAATGATAAGGGGGTTGTGAACAAATCTTTGTCTTGTCACTGAAGGACTTTTGGTGCTAATATTGGATATACTGCTTTTGTATATGAACAGATCTCTGGTGTATGTGATGTTGAACACTCATGGTGTTTGTTAGTTGACAATCACAGTGACAACAGAACTGATCTATAACAGAAAATCAAACTGTTACACTCTTATGTTTAAATTAATTACTAAAAGGGATAGTTGACCCAAAAATAAAAATACTCTTATTATTTACTCACTCTCATGCCATCCTAGATGTCTATGACTTTCTTTCTCCTGCAGAACACAAATGAAGCTTTTTAAAAGAAAATCTAAGCTCTGCTGGTCCAAACAATGCAAGTGAATGGTGACCAAAACTTTGAAGCTCCAAAAAGCACATAAAGGCAGCAAAAAAGTAATCCATAACACTCCAGTGGTTAAATCAATGTCTTTAGAAGTGATATGATAGGTGTGGGTGAGAAACAGATCAAGATTTGAGTCCTTTTTTACTATAAATCTCCACTTTCACATCTGAAAGTGAAAGTGGAGATTTATAGTAAAAAAGCCAATGACTTAAATATTGATCTATCTCTCATCCACAGAGCTGAGATATTTTTTCAAAATAATCATGATTTGTGTTCAGCAGAAGAAAGAAAGTCATACACATCTGGGACAGCATGAAGGTGAGTAAAGGATGAAAGAATTTTCATTTTTAGGTGAACTATCCCATTAACTAACATTCCAACATTCTTACTATAAAAATGTTTACTCAATATATATATATATATATACATACAGTATATCAAGTTCATTACACATACAAATGCATATATAATTTCTTTATTAACTTCTATGAATGTATGCCTTCTTAATGTTTATTATTTACCACTGATTTGCATCAACTAAAACACATCAGTTAGGTATGATTAACACGTTGTTTACTAAGGTTGAAAAACCATTATCAAACTGCTTATATATGAACTTATTAAACAATATTAAATCGTTTGCTACAGTGAACATAAATAAATAACATACTATTTGTATGAAGCCTATAAATGAATGAATAATTCAGGAATTATAATTTATAAATGATCAATTAACTTTAAACTAATGCTTTTCAAATGTACCATGTAGTTTTTATAAAGTGTATATGAAATGCAAATGAAAAAGTTAAATAAAACATCGAAGTTCATGAAATGACACATACTTGCAGAATTTAAATAATATTTTCTCAAACACCAGAACGGGTCCGGTGCTGCCCAGTATGGTGAGTGGCTGCCCAGCAAACAGTGAGTAAGCGATTCCAGTCATGGAGGCGCCGAACAGCGATTCAATTGCACTCTGAGGGGGGACAGAGGAGAATATGTCACAAACAAATATTTAAGCACTTAAGTTAATATAACTTAATGTAACAAAGTTATTTGTCAGATAGTTGTATACATTTTCATTTATATTTGTTTTTAAATTACTTCATCATGCAAATCATGTGTGTGTGTGTGTGTGTGTGTGTGTGTGTGTGTGTGTGTTGTGCACCCTTACTATGCGTCCCTCTGTGGCTTCTCCCAGCAGCCCTCCAAAGGTGATGACAGGAGACATGCAGGCGCAGTAGAGGAAGAGGAAAGAGGCCAAACACTGCAGACTAAAGGCGTCTGTAAAATCAGACAGAAAGTATGGAGCCTTCCTCTTCACATCCAGAATAAGTCCACCAAAAAACCTGACAAAAACACCACACACACACACACACAAGATTACTTGTTTTTTAGAGAACAAAGATTACTAGTCTTCAGAGATTTAAAAGCAGGGGACACTCACAAAGTGCAAAATGCAAGTAGAAATGACTTTGACGAGTAAATAAAATGTTACGATATGATCAGTTCACATCAAAGAAATAAAAACTGTCTATTAAAGAAAACATCTGTCCTGAACCTCACATCTTCTGGCAACCTTTACCTCAGAGGAAAATAAATGAATAAATAGGTTTTATTTTTATTTTTTTCTCCAGAACTCCATGTGAGAACACATACATTCCTTGTGTGTGGATATTCCTCACATTAAGAAACCAAAACAAAAATATAAATATAAATAAATATAGCTTTAAGGCAAAAGAGGAGCATACCAAATGCTAAGAAATTTTCAAATTCATGTAGATTTTTCACTCAAATTGTTATGCTGAGGATATCATTTGTAATTAACTTACATATAGTATATACAGTGGCTTCAAGAAGCATTTGGACACGCAAGTCACACATTAAAGAAAGTCACTGTAACAAATCAAGTGAGTTTTTCTCAGAACTTACCTCACATTTCTGGGCCTTTTTTTGTGTGAAGGTGATTTTTAGTTGTTTGTTTAGATGTATGAAGTCAGTTCTCAAAGTTACACAATTGGGTGACACTTTCATAGCCGGTAGTAAATATTTTTTGCCAGTAATTTGTCTCCATTCATCCACCTTTGGCAGGTTTTTTGGACCCAGCTTAAACATTACTCAAAAGGATATAATATACCAATAGCTCCTCAAAATAACAAAGGAAGCTAAAAATCTATGGAGTTATATTTGTGCCACAATTCTGTGTGCACAAAAAAATTTCTGCATGCACAAGATGATATTTTGAGTGGATAGGAGGCAAAAGCAAAATTTCATAATTGAGCAAATTCACATTCAAATAAACTTTATTCAAGTGCAAAATTGATTTTCATTTGCTAAAAATGAATTTATCTTTGCAAGAAAATACATTGCTTTACAAAACTGAGTTCAAGCACGTGCAAAATAACTTTTTGTGCGCTTAAAATATCATTTTGCATGTGCAGAACATTGTTTTTGTACTCAAAATCTAATCTTGAGCCTGCAAAATAACTTTTTGTGCGCTCAAAATTTCCTCTTGCACGTGCAGAACATTTTTGTGTGCTCAAAATAAAATCTTGCGCCCTCAAAATATTATTTTGCGTGTGCAGAATTGTGGCACATCAATGTAGAATACCCCAAACTTTAAAGAAATACTTCACCTAAAAATGCTAATTCTCTCATCATTTACTCACCCTCAAGCCATCTCAGATGTGTATGACTTTCTTTTTTCTGCAGAATACAAACCAAAATTTTTAATGGTGGACAGAACTTTGAAGCTCCAAAAAGCACATAAAGGCAGCACAAAAGTAATCCATCTGACTCCAGTGGTTTAATCCATGTGTTCTGAAGTGACCCAATTGATTCTGGATGAGAACAGACTAAAAAATAAGTCCTTTTTCACTATAAATCTTGACAGCAGTATCCTTGGCGATCATGATTTCAAGCTCGATTACACTTCCTAGCATTCTACGCATGCGTCAAGCACTAGGAAGTGTAATCGAGCTTGAAATCATGATCGTGCCTAGAGACAGCAATGGCAAGGTGTACAGTGTAAAAGGAGTTATATTTTGGTCTGATCTCACCCAAAACCAATAGGATCACTTCAGAAGATATGGATTAAACCACTGGTGTCAAATGGATTACTTTTATGCTGCATTTATGTGCTTTTTTAAGCTTTAACATTTTGGTCACCATTCACTTGCATCGTATGGACCTATAGAGCTGAGATATTCTTGTAAAATCTTTATTTGTGTTTTGCAGAAGAAAGAAAGTCACATGTCTGGGATGGCATGAGGGTAAGTAAATGCTGAGAGAATTTAAATGTTTTGGTGAACTATGCCTTTAAGAAAAATTAAAACTCTTGTCACTAGACACAAGATCTTCAAGCAGGACGTGTGATTAGGAAAGAAATATTAATGAAGGCTGATCAGACTCGATCACCACAAACCATTTGGGAGAAAAGAGCCATCTGAGAACAGAAGGGGATTTTTATCGTGAGAAAAGAGAAAGTCACTGAAACTTGTGAAAACTGTCACTCAACAGGGAAAGTGTGACCAAATGTCAAACGTGGCGTCTGTCCAGTTCACTAGTTGAAAACCTGGTCTTCAGTGGCACAGCTCTTGCTTACATTGTAGTACAGAATAAAAGCATAATCCTACATGAACTGCATTATAATGTTGAATTGTAAAATAAACACAGTAGTGAGCCATGTGACCTTTTACATTCTTTTGACTCAGCACAGGAAAATATTATTGCTCAGAGGTTGTATTTTTCATTGCTCAGGAGATTTCATGGAGTTCTCAGTTATGTTTCTTTCAAATACACTGCAAAAAAACATTCTCTTAGCAATTATTTTTGTCTTGTTTTCCAGTAAACATCCTTAAAACAAGATAAATTTACTTGAGAAGCAAAATCACATGAGATATTAAGTCTTGTTTTACAGAAAGCTAACAAAATGCAGTGAGGTTTATGCTTTACCAACATACTGTAGTCCCATGTCAACTCATAATAATTCAAACGAAATGATGGAATCGTGAGATATGGTATGACTCTTACGAAAAGGTACAGCTTTTAGACCAACCAATCAATCAAAAGAATTAACTTTTTCAACTCTGGTGCATTTTTTGGCCACCACCTGCAATTTTTCACACTCCAAAAAAGCTCACCTTTCATGCATACAGTGGACTAATTGCAAAAAATTGGTTTCATTTACACTGGCAGCCAAAAGTTTGGAATAATGTACAGATTTTGGAAAGAATTATGGAAAGAAATTGGTACTTTTATTCACCAAAGTGGCATTCAACTGATCACAATGTATAGTCAGGACATTAATAATGTGAAAAATTACTATTACAATTAGAAAAAAATGTTCAGAACTTCTTAAACTACTTCAAAAAATCCTCCATGTGCAGCAATGACAGCTTTGCAGATCCTTGGCATTCTAGCTGTCAGTTTGTCCAGATACTCAGGTGACATTTCACCCCACACTTCCTGTAGCACTTGCCATAGATGTGGCTGTCTTGTCGGGCACTTCTCACACACCTTACAGTCTAACTGATCCCACAAAAGCTCAATGGGGTTAAGATCCATAACACTCTTTTCAAATTATCTGTTGTCCAATGTCTGTGTTTCTTTGCCCACTCTAATCTTTTCTTTTTGTTTTTCTGTTTCAAAAGTGGCTTTTTCTTTGCAATTCTTCCCATAAGACCTGCACCCCTGAGTCTTCTCTTTACTGTTGTACATGAAACTGGTGTTGAGCGGGTAGAATTCAATGAAGCTGTCAGCTGAGGACATGTGAGGTGTCTATTTCTCAAACTAGAGACTCTGATGTACTTATCCTCTTGTTGAGTTGTATATATATATATATATATATATATATATATATATATATATAATTGTCCTTACTTTACAAGCATGTAATTCTAGTTCTGTTTGCAAAAAGTCTTATTTCATTCCACCAGACTGCAACAAGTACTAGGAAAAATATTTTTTTCCTCTGTCACCTTCGATCACATTATACAGATCTGAAATATAGGTGGCGCTCTAACGCATCTGAGCACTCAAGCCTGCACTCGTCCATAGACATCATGTATATTTAGAGCGGATATATTTTCCTCATGGTTTTGTCTAATATCTCTGCTTCTGAGTTGTCTAGAAGCTCAATCTAGGTGTCGTTGGAAAGCTGAGATCATATGTATAACATTTCATCATCAATAGTTGAGAACATATTTTGCATATGATTTGTTTATCATAGTTTTTTTACTGTACTGCATATTTTCTTCTGAACCTCTGGGACAAAACATTGGATTGTTTACCCAAACAAGCTCAAAGACAAGTAAACAATGGCTCATTTGAAAGAAAAAAGTCTAAGGTTAGAGTTGATTAGAGTTTGTGGCTATTTGGAGCTTACAGAAGCAGTGATAAGGGCAGAAATATGATGTTTGGCTTTATTGTATTATGGAAATCATATTTCACTTTGTGACTCTTTTGATAAACATTCCAACCACGGTGTTACGACAACAAAATAAACTACATTGTTACATTCATGAGCATAAGAGCTTTCATTTGATATATGACATGTCTATTTATGCGCTATATGAAGCACTTTCATATTCATATTTACTGTATATTTACATCATTACCAAAAGGTGGCGCTCATTTGCAACACAGAGGATTTCAGGTCTTATCTTGTTATTTTATGTAAGATATATAAAAAGATATGGTGTTCTTTGAAAAGTTCAGATTCTAAGCTTTCAAATGGTACCACACATGAATGACTTTTATTTTATAGTCATAAACTTATTACACGCGCCTGGCCCTGCACACGGGCCCTGTACCAGATCCGCAGAGTTGAAGAGGTAAAAAAAACAAAAAAAACACAATACAATACAGGCATCATATTTCAGCCAGCCTAGCCTCTTATCCAGAACTTTATTTTAAAGAAAGAAACATCTGTGGACAAATTTGGTTACTCATTCCTTATATATTTATGCATTATAAATGCCAATATGTATGCCAATAACCGTCTCGTTCCAAACCCTGGTGTTTTTTCTTTCTTCTGTGGGACACAAAAGATATTTTCCTAAATTAATATCATGGTAAGGTTTAGGGTTTGTGTAAGGGGTTTAACTCAAAAAATAGTCATATAGTTTGCTTATATTCTCAATCAGATTAAAAGTCATGCATTTTTTTACAAGCCAACTCGTTCGATTTCTTGCGATTTTTCCAACATTCCAATTATTACGACTTGTCATGAGACACAAACTGACAAAGGCAAACGTGATTCTGATGCATTCACACACACTCACACTCACACACACACACACACACACACTCACTCCAGACTGACCTCCCGGTGCGCTGTAGCTCAGGGCCTCCGTGTCCTCCATGTTCCTCAGTATCTGCCAGCTCTCCGTTAGGCACTGCAGGGATTTTTCTCTTCTCCTGGAGCAATGAGAGAGATCAAGTTTATTTCTTTCTGCATAAAAGTACATCAGCAGGAGATCTAGCAGAAGGCAGTAGAAGACTAGACTGAAAAAAAGTGGTAACCTGCATCTTGCTACATCAAGGATCAATTTCAACTTCATACTAACCAATATAAATTAATTTTGATTGTGCAACCTACAGTAATTTGTAAGGTTAGGCTTGTTAGTCAGATTAAATAACCTTTTTTGACTGAATAAAATAAGTTGCTTTAGATGTTACCACATGGAGAACATTTTTAGGCTACCTGACAATACATCTTTAACAGTGTAGAGAGATATTTCTCCTTTAGTCGTGTTTATTAACATCTAAAGTAACAGGTTTTATTAGAGTAAAAATATTATTTAATATGACTAAATGAACCTGAATACATTATAAGGGTAATTGTAAGTAATTTTAGGGTCAGATCAAGTAGAAATAGCACCTTAGATAAAATGTTCACACCAAACATGTTTCTGCATCCATCTGCGCTGTTTTTTAATGAAACGATAGACTTCTGAGATGGACTTCTTTAATCATTGCACTGCGTCTTACTGTTTCTTCTTCTCGCACAGGAGTGCCATGAGTCAAAAGAACTTTTAAAAACATGTCTCGGTCAAAAATTAACCATGGCCCAGGGCAAAAATGCCACCAAAAGTGACAAAAATACCCCCGAAATTCAAAAAGTTTGTGCAAAAAAAGATGAATGTCTGAAAATCTGATATAATTCTTAATATTCTTTTTTAGGCCTAGTTAGAAACCATTTAACATAATTTATAATTTTCAGATTGAGGATTTATGTTAAATTTATTAAACTGAAGTGTTCGGCATAAAAGAATGACGAACACCATATACTGTATTTATATGGTTAGACAAAAATAGACCTTAATGCACGTTAAAATCAAATCCAGGGGAGCAAATATTGCACCTTAATCGGAATGTTAATTTCTGACACTGGTCTCAAGACATCTGCGTTCTGACATTCATTGCTCTGTGTCTAGATTTTTTTTTTTTTTTTTTTACGCAAGATGCATTAGGTTTGAACAGCCCCTTAAGGAAACAACGACATGTAACCACTTTAACAATGTTTCATAATAAACACAAAAGGAGATTTTTGGCAGAATATCCAAGCTGCTCTTTTCCATACAATGATAGTGGATGGTGACAAATACTGCCATGCTCTTAAAAGGACAAGAGAGTACCATAAAAGTCATCCATAAGACTTGTGTGCTTTATTCCAAGTCTTCTGAAGCCATACAATAGCTCTGTTTGAGGAACAGGCTGTAATTTAAGGCATTATTTACTGACAGATTAAAAATAATGGTGACTTTAGATGCATCACTCCATGTTTGATGTCATTGCAAAACACACAAAAGACCATTGGCTTTTGAGTGTCACATGACCGATCACGACACAGCAAGTTTGAATATACGCAGCAGCAGTAAATAAGATTAGAGAGTTGCAGTGGAGGGAAACATTATCTTTGAATAACAGCTTAAATATGAGTGTGTTCTGCACACAAAGCTATCGTATGACTTCAGAAGACTTGGAATATAGTGTACAAGTCATATGGACTACTTTTATGGAGTTTTTTGTCCTTTTTGGAGCATGACAGTGTAAATCCCCATCCAATTTCTTTGTATAGAAAATAGCAGACCTCCTTTTGTGTTTCACGTAAGATACAGCAGACAGCCACACAGGTTTGGAACGACATGAGGATGAGCAAATAATGATAAAATGTTCATTTTGTGTGACATATTCAACAATGTTACTGCTGGTGCTTTACTGCAGGGTAGTTGAAATGCTAATAACAAATTAAACAATACAGAATTTTGGACCCACTTTATATAAGGTGTTTTTAACTACTATGTACTTAAGTATCTGATACAATATAGTTACTATGTACATATGTGTTATTACATTGTACTAACATTTATAGTACCTGCATTTAATTACATTTGTAGTTACACTGTTAATCTTACCCCTAACCCTTAACCAACCTTGACCCTAACCCCTAAACCCTAACCCTAAACAAACCCTGACCCTAACCCCTAACGTCTAAACCTTCCTGTACCTCATCCTTAGTAGTAGCAAATGGGAATCTTAAGAGAAATTTGGAGAACAACATGTTGCTTCACAATAAAAACAATGTATTGTATGTATTTTAATGTTAGTACATAATAGATTGAGACACCTAATATAAAGTGACATAATAATAAAAAAATAAAAATGTTTTTTACAATTAATACAATCAAAATACCACATTTTACTCTTATCTCATACACACAAAAAAAGAGTCATTAAATTTAGTAATCGTTATATTTATTGACAGATTACTTCTTAGGGGGTACTTCATATAAATAATTCAAATCTTAGGCATTCAGTAGACAAGAAAGGTTGGGAAACTCCTACTGTAGCTTATTGTATGCAGTTAAACCTCTCCTTAAGATTTTCTAGAAAAAAATTCAACAGTAAATATAGAGATTTTAATCTTTATCCTCCTGAGACCCGAGCGTGACTACTGTGTACATTTTTCATTTGCCTTTTTGATTTGTAACTAGTAGCACATAATAAACATGCACAATAAATAAATAAATAAATAAATGTAGCAAATAGTTTTCCTAAAAATGTATGTCCACATATGTGGACAGCACGACTAAGTTGTGAAATTTTAAATAATACCAAGCTATAGAAAGTCAGATTGTTTATTATGTTTCCAGGAGTGTTGGTTATTCATGTTTGAGACATTATAGACATTACAACTGATTTAGATACAACTATAAGGGGCCTGGGTAGCTCAGTGGAAAAATACGCTGGCTACCACCCCTGGAGTTCACTAGTTCGAATCCCAGGGTGTGCTGAGTGACTCTAGCCAGGTCTCCTAAGCAACCAAATTGGCCCGGTTGCTAGGGAGGGTAGAGTCACATTGGGTAACCTCCTCGTGGTTACTATAATGTGGTTCTTGCTCTCAGTGGGGCGTGTGGTGAGTTGTGCGTGGATGCCGCGGTGGATGGTGTGAAGCCTCCACATGCGTTATGTCTCCGTGGCAATGCGCTCAACAAGCCACGTGATAAGATGTGTGGGTTGATGGTCTCAGAAGCGGAGGCAACTGAGATTCATCCTCTGCCATCCGGATTGAGGTGAGTCACTACGCCACCACGAGGACTTAGAGTGCACTGGGAATTGGGCATTCCAAATTGGGTGAAAAAGGGGAAAAATCCACCCCAAAAATTTGTTTTAAATAAATAAAAAACTCTACAAATGATTTGACTTGATTTGACTTTTATGTTACAAAGTTTATTTCTACTTTGGCAACAAAACCTCAATGTTCTCTCTTTGCACTGTCAAACAAACAAGAGATAGCCAGTGCTGAAGCCTTTCAGAGTAATGACCAGAATCATCCAATCACTGCCAACCATGTTAAAATAAAATTATACATTATAAATTCTGAATCTATCTACTGATTATCATTGCCTCATGTCTGCCAAACATGTTGAGTGGACCAAACATCACCTGCAGCCTGAAACTGAACTTTTGGTCAGATGTAAGGAGTGAATGCACTTGGCTGCATAGGAAAGCTATAGAATGCTCCCTTGCTCCCTATTTAGTGAATGACTTAACCTCCAGTGTGCTAACTCCATATAAAGCCTCTGAAAGCAAAATTTTTCAGCTTCTGGATGAACCAATTGATTCTCAATGCGATAATGCACATTATGTGTGTATAGCGAAGCCAAAATACAACATCCACGCATGTGTACGTGGGGTCGCACTTACTGTAGTTAAATCCCAGATGCAGAGACAGATTGAGGATATTGAAAACTGTGCTGTTTTTCAAACATGTATATTATAGTGCATGGCTTACTGGCAACTTACAACATTTTAAAGTACAAACTGTCCGTTTTCATTTAATGTTAACCACAATAATATTTTCCATCTAACTACAGTGTATTTCAATCTACCTTTAATGTAAAAAATGATGTTTTATTGTCGAAATCACCCTACTGTCACTGACCTGGGATGGCACATTTTTTGGCGGCTCTATTCTGATGGAAGGGTCCCATTCTCCCGGAGGCAGAACTGTCACTTGGTCAAGAAATTCATCAATTCCAGCAATTAGATCGCTGCGGTCTTTAGCTTTATATGCCACATCATGGAAAACCTAGAAATGACAAAAATAGAACACTACAAATTGACAAAATGTGAATAAGCTGCTATGTAAGAATACACTGTAATCTGAATTAACCTTTATATACAAGAAGCATACTGTATGTATTTGCATTTTCACACTCTTCAGTAGTGTCTTAAGATGTTGCACTCAGCAGCTTGGCTTGAGGGCAGTTTTATGGCTAATTAGCAGTCATTTGCATATTATTAGTGCTGTGCTGTAACTCGCTTCTCCAGCTCAAAGACTCAAGAGATTCTGCTGAGCTGTGAAAGACCTCACGAGTCTTATATCATCCCAGAAACACTAAAATCTCAGCCTCGAGTGGCTTACTGCTTTTATAAAACCAACCTGGTCTCATAGAATCACGTTAGTATACCTACATTTTTTACGTGGCTCATTGTACGTATAGCGGCAGTTTCCTGGTGAAACAAACACTAGAGGCGCTACAACAACAATTACTAACTTCCACATAAATCCAATGACTCGACACAATATCATGTTGAACTCTTAATAATGGACATGTCGTGATTTTGTTCCACATATTTCCAGATTTTCTACATATGTGCCGCCACTGATTAAGATAATGTTTTTTTCAGTGTTCTTACCTCATCTGTCATTAAAGTCGCGATTGATCGACCGATCTCATGATATTGAGCTCCTTTACCCAAAGGCCCCAGCAAAATGAACAGGAACCTGGCAGAATAGACACAATACAATAAATTCTGGTGTTACTTGTGTTGTTTTGGATTCCACAAGCAAGAACTTAAAGATTGCAAAATGTTTGTTTTGTAAATCCACTAAAATGTCTGTACAAGTGCGTCAGGATTCAGGATTCAGAATTCATTTTCATCACGTTGCAACCCAATACAGTATTGAAATTATTCATTTTTTTTAAAGTAAAAAAAAAAAAAAGTCTTTAAAACATTGAAATGCATTAATGTTACCTTGAAATGGCAACATTTGCTAAATTAATTGATTATATTTGTAGGATTGGATTCTTCTGTCCTAACTATGCACGAATATTTGGTTGGCATACATTTTCAAGATGGGCCAAATTTTGGGTCACGACCCATTAGTTAAGAATCATTGGTCTGTAGTAATACAGTGCAGACAGTTAGACAGTCACCTGGTTGTAATGGGCACTTCTGCCAGACCATTGAGCAGTACGGCAGGAGATAGACGGATAAACGCCACCACGGGCCTGTCAAGAAACTCCAGCTCTCCAACTAAGATATTCGAGGCCTCCGCACCATGAGGAATCTTCTTCATGAAGTGAAGATCTATCTACACAGAGAAGAGCATACAAAATTCAGATAACTGTACCATTCAACATGCTTACGTTAATAACAGTTTGAAGTGTTAGTTTGAATGCTATACAGGCCATATATATTCAAAATAATTTGAGGTTTGTAACTTGAAGGCTATACTGTATACACTATGTTTTTTGAGTACTTTGGTATTTAAGTCCTTGCAAGGAGGATGCTATGGTGTCTAAGCTGGTTGTTAGGGTGTTGTGAGGGTGTTTTCGCTAGTAGCGAGTAGCTTGAAAGTTAGGGAGATAAAAATAAGATGGAGTTTTGAAAAACTGTAACCTAAGTTGTTTAAATAACAGTACGCTGGCTTTGTCTAGCCAACATAATGATGCAACCAATACATATGCAAGATTCTGAAAGCTTCGCATCAGTCAGGCTATGAAATATTTAAAAAAAACAATGGAAATTAACAGAACAAATCTGATGTGTGCACATCTATAAAACTCTCTGCTTACTATGGAAATGTGTTCTTAGACTGGTTTAAGGTCATATGACAAGATGATGTAAAACACCAAAGAGATTATGTATGTTTGCATAATGCCAGAGGCTATATGTTGTGTACAATTTCATAACATGATCTACCATTTCATCTGCTCTGTCTATTACTAATTATGACCTATCTGACCCCAGACAGCACCGCAGCAACCCTGACAGTTTATGGAATCACAACCATAATACTCAATACAAGAAACAGCCACAGTCAACATTCACTTCCACTGTATGGAAAAAACTCAATGAAAGAGAATGGTGTGGGGCTACCATTCTGCCTAACATCTCCTTTTGTTTTTTACAGACAAAATACATTTCAAATGGGTTTGGAATGACATGAGGGGGAGTAAATAATGACAGAATTTTAATTTGGGGGGTGAACTATTGCTTTACTATCTTGCAAGATTTTGCATCACACTCAGTCTAGTACATCACAAACCCCTCAGCATTATTACCTTACTGAAGTCCACAGCACTGTTCTCACGGCTTACATTGCTCTTGCCCTCAGTGGTGATGTGCTGAGACTGAGGAGAAATCATCTGACCTGGAGACACAGAGTTAATGCCAATGCTGATTAATCAGAGACTAACTAACAACTAACAACTTGAACTTTAACTGTTGTTAAACAGAGATTTAGAGAAGGATCTGCTTAGTATTAAAGCTGTGTTTTATTCGAAGTTGGATGTCAGATGTTCCTACTTGGACTTTCGACCATAAAGGCGTTCTATTGCCCATCGCTTATAAGATAACGTATAAAGAAACATAAATGCAACACTACCGATTGTCAACAAAGACATCTCTTTGCAACCAAATTGCACTGGATAGCCAATGCTGTGTTATGCTAACATTTGTTTTCAAAGTGTAAAATTATAAACAGAGAGGATTTTTTTACAGTTTTTTACACACCTGTTACTCTGAAATTAGAAGTCGAATGATTAATCGGTTTTTACAGATTAATCAGTTTTGCCGATTAATCGGCATCAATAGCTGCTTTTGGAACTTTTGTTTATCTGCATAAATAAACAACAGCAGTTCGCTGATAGTTTCCCCCATGGATGGCCCATCTAACATTTTAAAAAACTATCGGCCGATTAATCGGTTAACGGACGTTTCCAGCACCTTAGTTATTCTATCGGCTAAATCAAATATCGGTCGATCTCTACTGCTATGATCATGTAACTTTCACTCATCTATAAATTTTTAAAAAGTTTACAAACCTGTCTCTCCAAAACTAGAAGTCGACCGATTAATCGGTTTAGCAAATTATTCGGTTTGACAATTAATCGGCACCAATAACCACTTTGGGAACTTTTGTTTATCTGCAAATATCAACAACAATGCTTCGCCGATAGTTTTCCCTCGTGGACGGCCGATCTAACGTTTTAAAAACTATCAGCCGATTAATCGGTTAACAACCGTTTCCAGCACCTTAGTTATCGGTATCGACTAAATCCAATATCGGTCGATCTCTACTGCTATGATCATGTAACTTTCACTCGTCTATGCATTTTATTTGCTTAAAATTTAATGTTTATCATTGATTGTGTACATCTGTTCTGACACTTCTGATCTAATATGCTGCAAATGTATAAGAGCAGGTTTTCAAATTAGCCCAATTTGGTTTCATATCTCTCCTGCACGTTTCATTTCTTTTGTAAATTTTTGTACTGTTCTTTCATTATCATGGAGCTAGATAAACAAACAAACAAATATCTCTTTGGGAATTGTTGTTGGAGTGAAGTAGGAAGTTGGAAATTCCATCTTTCCAAGTCGAATGGAATCCAGCATAAATATTGGCTGTATTTCTTAGATAAAATGTGGAGGCCCACAAGCTTTGCAGATGAGAAATGATTGAAGATTATGAATAGTATGAGAGAAGATGATTAAAATTGGGGTCTGATATGATTTCAGATGTTTCCAACCCTCACAATTGATTGATAAATCCGTACCATTAGAAATAATTAGTACTGAGCAGAGAAAAATGGCTAGCAGCCTGCTAATTTCACATTTTTGTCAGCATGTTCGCTAGAGCAATCTTCAAAAATTGATATAAATAAACCAATCACCAAAGCATTGATTTTTCCAAACTCACTGAACAAATCAACAATTGCGCACTACTCTAAGGGTAGTTAGAGTAGGCAAAGCTTCTATATAGCTTTCAGTTTATGAAGCAGCACCAAACCCCTTAGTTAAGCTAAAATCAACATGCCCTACATTCCTCAAACAGACTTCTCTTTATTAGTCATGCTTGACAGATCCATCGCTGCTGTTTTAATGCTGCTTTGACGCAGCACGCTGCAAGAATTAGAGTACTAATGATGGAGTGAGCGTTTTACACCACAGAACAGATTTGAAACAAGGGGTCTGGTACACCGTTAGCATTAGCATGTGGGAAGCTGGTAAGCTTCCTAAACATAAGCCCTGTATTAAGGTGATGAATTTTCGGAATAGTTTTTACCTTCTTCTCAATACAATAATATTTAACATATCTAGAAAATTACACTTCTTATCTATTGATATAAATTGTATAATGGAAAATCTAAAGATTCAAACATATCTTCTCAGAGGGCATTGCATTCTGCAGGTTTTCTCAATTAGAATTTTAAAAGGGTCATATCATACATAATTTGTGGTCGACTCACTGTAGGCCCTGATTTACTAAGACCCCAAATAACAGGTGCTAAATTGCTTGTGCAATCTATCTAATCGCATGTGTGCGTTGTGTGCGTTTTGCTGGTGATTTACTAAGAAAAACTGCACAAATACGTAGCTACACTTGCAAATATGTTGGACATATCCTAAAAAAGAAGGCTTTTATACATTGCCAATTGCATGGCCAGTCCACTTCAATCAAGCACTGGATAGAACCACCACTTAAAATATTTCACAATATTTCACCAGTTAAAAAAATCAATGTTTAAAACATTAAATTACGAAATCATTTGGGCATAAATTGCTAGTAGCCTTTTTTTTATCTAAAAAATCTTTCATCAGTTTGTTATCAGTTATGATATGGAGTTCTAAAATAACTGAATAAAACAGCTTTACATGAGAAATAATACAATTTCACATTAATGTGTGTTATCAATGGGTGTTCTATGTATTCTTTGTTCTCAAAGTATCTTTTTTGCCACAATGAAAGCATGATGTACAGCACAAATCAGATTAACACCTGCCGTTCAGTCATATTAATTTGCTTTCGCATTTTCCGTTTCTGAAATGACTTTCGGGCTTGATAAATCACTTTGTGGGTGCAATTTGATTCATTTGCATTGACACCATTCTTTATTATGCGCATTTGGATGCGAGGCTCTAAATTGCATATTGGGAGAAACACGCAATAATGCCAGAACAAGCTATTTCGCACATCTGAAAGATGCAATCCTTAGAAGACTACGTTAGTAGATCAGCTTTCACCTTTTTTGCGCAATGAGTTTGCACATGTTTTTATACATGCAAACCTTTAGTGAATCAGGACCTTAGTGTTTTTCATAATTTTGTTTTTAATTACTATTTTCCACCCTCGCTCTGACAAGAGTTAAACAGCATGTGTTTTGCTGTTGTGCCTTTAAAACTTCTATGTAAATGCCCGCTTCACACGTGAAATGATATACAGCCCTTGCTTGAACTTTATTGCAGCTGCAGGTTTGCTGTCACATTCAATTAATTTTTAATTGACTCATCCTTCAATGACAGCCTCTTTTTAAAGCTGCATTATATTGTGACAGATTCATAAAGCAATCTTTGCTGAAATGTGCCATGCAAACTGTTATGATCAGACTGAAATGATCAGGGATCTTGTTTAAAATAAACTTCAGCCACTCGTTTTTAATGTCGTGATTCTTCAGAAGGATCTGCAGAGCTGTAGGTGCTACACACAGACTCAAATAGCACAATATTGGACACACTTTACCACATTTGACTCTTATCGTTAGTTCTTCTGGTGTTTAGGAATAATAGTACTGTATCTAACCTACTTCTTCAGTTTTATCTCATGTGAATGGGTAGGTCAACTTTCTGAACACTAAATAGCTGTTAGAACTAGTCGTTTTTGAAGCTTTGTATCAATAAATGGTCTTTTTTCGCTGGGGAGGAAGTTTTGAGTTTTGAAAGTTACAGTACATTTTCATAGTACAATGAACTCTTTTATCTCAAAAGTTCAAGGGAAGTTTGATTCGTCATGATATGACCCCTTTATTTACATTCCGTCACCATTAAAAATGTTCCCATGTGCAACCTATTCGTCAAGATAACCACCTTCACCAGTTATGTTTTAGGAAGCACAACAGCAGAAGGGAAAGTCTCTCAATTGAAAAGTTGCCTGGATCCAAGCTGTCCTCTGTCTCGATGCAGATAGTGTCGTGAGTGCCCGTGGAGTGAGTTGGGTTCAGGGTGGGTTGGGTGGATAAGGGGGGGTGAGGTGAAGTGATGGAGAAACTGGAAGGACAGAACAGGAGCCAACACGGAGAACAGGATGAGACCTGCCAGTGATCCACAGCAGACATAAATGATCGAGACTTGAAGAGTTGTGATGAATGACCTGTCAAACACAAATATAGAAAGGAGACAAGAGAGCCGAGACAGAGTGGGTCTAACATGGATAGTTTGATGGATTGTGTCCATAGAAACAGCCCTATTTACTAAAGATGCACCGAAACCAATACCGATGTTTGGCTGATAAAACCAATTATCTGCACTATCGGACATCGGCCAATTGTTTTAAACCAGACAATAATCAGGGCTGATTATTTCCTGTGGGCATAAAAAAGCACCTGACAATTAGCCTACAAGCTGTGCTCTGTGTGAAAGAAAATGTCTCTTGTGTGGAATTACTTCGAAGTGGGTGAAAATGGCAGCAGAGTTGCAATTTGTAAGCTTTGCATTGCTGGAATTTAACGAGGTGAAACTATCGTTAAAACTTTGAACACAGCTAATCTGATTACTCACATTAAAGTTTGACACAGCAAGGAATATGATGAGTTTGTTAAAGCAAAATCATTCAGAATTCAGTTAATGTGAGTTGATGATGTGCTTTTTGTTTCAGTGTTTGGTTTATACCGTAACTGTGACCAGATAATTATCTGAAACATGGAAAAGATGGCGAAAAATGGAGAATAATGTTCTTATTTAATTATTTTAAGTTGTGTGATTAATTATCAGTGATTTAAAACAAGATAGCATAAAACTATCGGTATCGGTGTATCCCTACTAGTTATACTTTATAACGTCAGGCATCTTGTTGGGCTCCGTATCGTCAAACATCTCACAATATGATACGAATAGCGAAACATGTCACAATTCTATTTATTGCAATACGTCACAATATCGTAATTGGATTGGGACTGAAACTGTGGCAAATGTGTAAGAGAGATCCAGTATGCCTGCGAGAGAAAGACGCTTTCAGTCGTTCTCGCTCTCATAGTTTGCGCTTATTTAGGCGACATGCTTCTTCATTTTTTTTAATTTTGGACATGATGAGAATACAAAAGTAGATTCATAAAAATAGGCTATATACGTATAAAGGCATCTAAAGTATTGATACAATATTTTTAGAAAAAGCATCACGATATTGTTACTGTATATTTTCGATATCATATCGGCACATTCCTAGCATCTTGATCGATCTAATAGCTATTCGATTGGGTCTGCTCATTTCATTTATACTTGGCCACATTAATGTGTCTCTGCAAAACATATATGAATCCAATCTACTATTCCCATGTTATATGCAAAAATATAACCCATTCACTGAAGTGAAATTTTGCTGCACTTGATGTGGCTCATGAAAACTAAAAATAGGAGGTGGTTAAAATGGTTTTGAAGATTCCATATGTGATGCATTTTCTCTGTCATCAATATTTCATTTTCATGTAAAATATAAAACTTTGGGGAAAAAACGCAGAATAGAAGCAATCCTTCCATGTTTTCTGTGCTAATGCAATGGAATACCGTTTTTGTCCATGCAGTTTGGCTCAGACTGCCTCTTGCCAATGTCAGCGAAGGAGCGTACGATGGGAATGCGATTGGCCAGTTTCTTCTGGTTCTGATGATGGTGATGCTTTAGAAGAGCCTCTTTCACCTTCTTACGAACTTCATCTTCAAGATGACCAGTTACTTCCTGCTGATCCAGCACCATGTCTTATAAAATCAACACACAATATTACAAATAAATATTGCTAGACAATAAGATACAACACACATCATTTTTAAATGCATGGTTTCATATTGCATCTACTTTGTGGCAAACAAATGTTAAAGGAATAACAAATATTAAAGGAACAGTTCACCCAATTTAATTGTAATTATTGGGTGAACTATCCTTTTTAACATGGCATAAGCCATGCTTTTCTGATACGAAACTAATGTGCTTTTTAAATGGCTTATCTGTTCTAAATGTTCGCAAAAAAATAAATAAAATAAATAAAATGATTCTGCATCGTAGAATTCACATTAAAGTTGATACCTCTAAATTGATTAAACAGAATATGAGCAGCAGCTTAAAGATCATTTATGTGTATCTGATATGCAAAACAGCTGTAAGGAATGCAAAATTCACGTTGAAGAGAATGTAAAGTTGTGAATGATATATCATTTATGACTGACATTATGCAATGAACATTGTTTTGCATTTCAAAAGTTAAAGACACTGTCATTTCTCGGCACAGCCATCTCTAGATACTTGCCCAGTCACAGAGCTGTAATCATACAGGAGAGACCGGGTTAGTTTTCACAAGCGGAAGTTGTCACAAGGGTTACATTTCGGTAACTGTTAGGAGTCAAACGTCCAATTACACAAATGTTTGTTTTCTCTAGCAAATGTTTGTTTTTTGATGTTGGTTTCAAATACCTAGTTCAAAACTGTCAAAATTAGATTTTCATTTATTTATTTATTAAAACCTCCGAACTAAAATTCCATTGTCATCGTACTGTATTTTGGTAGACGCAGTTGGGTAAACAAGTGAATAAAACCAAAACTACAAAACGTAAGCTATATAATAAAGGTAGATTTCAACCGAAAGTTTGAACTGTGTTATCAGGACAAGAATATTTTTTTTAACAATGCTAGGTTATGGCAAGCAGTCACATTTTATTGGGGCAAAAGTCGCATGTGTTTAAATATCTTGCAATTTATACAATTTCTTAATTTCAATATTTTTCTTTTTTTATATTTTTGTTACCTTTTGCATTTCATGAGTTGTTTTTTCTTTCATTTACTATTTACATATGGCTGAAAAGCCACTAACTGGCTGTTTAATGGTAGGCTCCCTTTGACAACTTACTGCATATAGTTCGACAACATACACCGATCAGCCACAACATTAAAACCACCTGCCTAATATTGTGTAGGTCCCCCCTCGTGCCGCCAAAACAGTGCCAACCCGCATCTCAGAATAGAATTCTGAGATGATATTCTTCTCACCACAATTATAAAGAGTGGTTATCTGAGTTACCGTAGACTTTGTCAGTTCGAACAAGTCTGGACATTCTCTGTTGACCTCTTTCATCAACAAGGCATTTCCGTCCACAGAACTGCCCCTCACTGGATGTTTTTTGTTTCTGTAAATTCTAGAGACTGTTGTGTGTGAAAATCCCAGGAGATCAGCAGTTACAGAAATACTCAAACCAGCCCATCTGGCACCAACAATCATGCCACGGTCAAAATCACCGAGATGAAATTTTTTCCCCACTCTGGTTGATGTGAACCTTAACTGAAGCTCCTGACCCATATATGCATGATTTTATGCACTGCACTGCTGTCACAGGATTGGCTGATTAGATAATGGCATGGATGTTTGTTTGTGGCAGATGGGCTGCTTTGAGTATTTCTGTAACTGCTGATCTCCTGGGATTTTCACACTGGCAGTTTAGTCCGAAACGCTGGTAATGTGAAAGCTGTCATGCGGATTGGGAAGCGCACCGCGGTACTGAACATGAGACTACCTGTAGGTGATGGTCTGAGTTTGGTTGCACTGGGACTGTGGCGTGGTTTGCATGAGTGAGAAAGCAACATGTACTCGGGTCCGCACTTGTTCAGGAAGTAAAATGACTACTAATTATGCATGCGTTTTTGCCGATTTAAGCATGATGACATCATCAGTTGCACAAAAACAAACACACACACACGTGCATCATGAGTGGCAGGGAAACTTTACAGGATACAGAAAAGGTGAGGTGCCTTTTATATATGTGAGTGAGTGAGTGAGCATGCAACCAGCTGTGTCCTCAAAAAAGATAGTTTGTGAGCATCAGATATAGTCTCCTTCCCCTGGACATATACAACAGTTGAATTAGAGGCGCAAGTGTCATTCACTCTGGTGTGCATAATGACACAAAATTAATAAAATCACAAAATATAGCGACCCGCGTTGGGCTTTCCATCATGTGCACATTTGTGATAACGCAAGTTGATGACGTAAAAGCACCAGGTTTAACAGAATCATATATGAGTCTGAAACCAGACCAATGCTGCAGGGGGGCACTGGGAACAATAGCGCTCGGATTCGGACCGCAGAAAACATGCCCAGTGTGAAAACCACCTCAGATAACCGCTCTGTACAATTGTGGTGGGAAGAATAGCATCTCAGAATGCTATTCTAAGATGCAGGTTGTTGCTGTTTTGGCGGCACTAGTGGGACCTACACAATATAAGGCAGGTGGTTTTAATATTGTGGCTAATTGGTGTATATCATCATCTCGATATTGGGGCAAGTTATCACAAAAGGTCAAATGAACAGTTAAATTAATTATCGATTTTCCTTAGCAATTGCTTTATTTTTTTCGTAGCCGAGACATTTTTGTGTGTGCCTAAAAATAAACCGACTGAGAGAAGTATTCACTACAATAAAAGTGTGATGACTAGCAAACAAAGTGCAAAAATTAACACATAGATGCAAACAAATGTCATTTTTGAGATAGGCATCTATCAACATATGTTATTCTTTGTTATTATTTTTTTAAAACATATACTAAGTGTACCCTCAATGTAGAGATTTTTTTTTTTTTTTTTTTTTTGCCAAAACAACACCAAAGCATTAAATTCTGGTGATTTGAGAGAAGAATTATAATTTTTTAAAATTATTTTCTTGAGTATGTATCGCATTTATGTAACTATTGGCTAAAGCAATTCTAAAAGAAGCTATAGATTAGTGTCAAAAATTAAGTTTTTTGGGGGGGCGTAGAACTTTGTCCATGAGCTGCTGAAATGTAGCTGGGGCCCCAAACAAACCGAACAGAAGGGTCACAAATTGGTGTAAGCCAAACAAAGTGGAAAATGCAGTTTTTTCCCGGGACATGGGAGTCAAGGGGATCTGCCAATATCCCTTTGTCAAATCTAGTGTTGAATAAAAGCGAGCTGCGCCTAACCGATCTAGCAGTTCGTCAATATGAGGCATCGGATACACGTCAAATTTAGACACCGCATTGACTTTTCGAAAATCCATGCAGAACCGACCCATCAGCCTTAGGTACTAGAACCACTGGGCTGGACCAGTCACTGTTGGATTCTTCTATTACTCCCATATCGAGCATGGCCTTAATTTCTTCCCGCACCACTTGTTTTATGTGTTCGGGTAATCTATAGGGTCGGGTGCATACCACTACCCCTGGGGTCATCTCAATGTGTTCTATGAGATTTGTGTGACCAGGCAGAGGCAAAAACACGTCAGAAAATTCCCTTTGTAATTTGGCCACCTCCGTGATTTGGGACGGTGAGAGGTGGTCTCCACAAGGGACTGGGGTGACTTGATTTTGGTGTTTGAGATTCCCCTCTGGTCCAAGCTCCTCCCTCTCTGCTATCACTGTCGCCAAAGCCACGGGCACCTCCTCTCTCCCATATATTAGGAGATTGAGGTGGTACACCTGCCATGCTCTGCCTCTATCTTTTCGTTCGACCTCATAGTCGACGTCCCCAAAGCGCCGTGTGACCACAAAGGGCCCTTGCCACTTGGCGAGTAATTTGGAGCTCGATGTGTGTAGCAATACAAGTACTTTATCTCCCAGTGCGAACTCCCACAGCCAAGTACCCCTATTATACAGTCAGGACTGGCGTTCTTGAGCATGTAGCTAATGCTCTTGTTATAATCGCCCTAGTGTGTGGAGTTTTGCTCTCAGGTCAAGAACATACTGAATTTAGTTTTTAGTCTGTGAAGGTCCCTTCTCCCAATTTTCTTTTAGGACGTCCAACATGCCACGTGGTCGACATGAAAGTAGTGCTCTGGTCAGTGATGATCTCTTTCAGGATCCCCACTCAGGAGATCATTTTTAAGAGTGCCTCTGCAACACACCGCACTGAGATGTTGCGGAGAGGCACTGCATCTGGATATCGCGTTGTGTAATCCACCCTGACTAATGCAAAGCGATTTCCGATGAGGTCCATACCAATTCTTTCGAAGGGAAGCCCAATCAGCAGTAGAGGGCGCAATGGTGCTTTTGGGTTGGCCGGTGGATTGACATTCACGGCATGTTGCACACCACCTACAAACATCCCTGTGAATGCCTGGCCAGTAGAAACAGGCCATGAGATGGTTTAGTGTATTCTCTTACCCTAAGTGGCCTGCCATTGGATTATGATGAGCCATCTTGAATAACCATTCCTGATGGCTCTTTTGTACTAACAACTGGGTTGTATCTTCTTTTGTCTGAGTGTCCTGCATCACCCAATACAACCGGTCTTTTATCATTGAAAAATACAGGTATGAGAGAGCAACCACCGGCTGAAGTTGTTGGCCACCGATTAATCTCATTTGGTCGAAGGCATGCTTCAGAGTTTCATCCTGCGTCTGCACCAGGCGGAAATCCCCTAGAGAATCCCTCTAAAGGGCGGGAAAGACAAGCCCTTCTCCTCCATTGTGTCATCCTGACTAGGAGCTGACGAGAAGCTGACAAGGAGCTGATGAGGACGGCCCCGGCACCGCCTCCGCCGGCCAGCATGTTGCACACCGCACACCGTATTACTCTGTTGTAGGGCCCATTCACACACATTCCCTTCAATAACATTTGGAACGCCGGCCAATTGGTACCCAGAATTAGTGGATGGGTGAGGTGGGGACTAACCGCAGCCTCAATACTACGCTTTTGTCCCCCAGAATTGAATTGTGTATTAAGGGTATTCATGCACATCCCCATGTACACACTTCACCCTCACAATCCGTGCTGCATCCAAAGCCTCGTTTTGAAACAAGCATTGGTGTATAGAGGTTTGATTACATCCTGAGTCCACCAAGGCTTGGTATGTACCGCCTTGAATACTCACTGGTATCCTGTACGTCCCTGCTCGATCGGGGGCAGCCTACAGCACATCAGGGACCTGAACCAATGCCCCTAACTTGCAAAGGCAAACGGGCGACCACATTCGCTGTACGGCAGCGTATGGAAGCGCTGCCGGTGTTGTTCAGGGTTACGGCCAACCCGATGCAAGATGGCCCGCTTTAGGTCCGCGTACTCCATGACGTTTATGACCAAAAGTTGTTAGGCCAGCCCCACGCTTCAGCCGCCTGCTCGAAGAGCTCGATGAAGGCCACTAGATCATCTTGTGGCCCCATCTTCACAAGTGTGATTTGGGGCTGGGCTGTGGCTGTGGTCACAGCTGGAGTACTCCCCTGGGCCATCAAGCTCCTCAATACCTGTCGGTCCTCTGCCTGGGCTTGGAGCAGGATGTGGAAACACTGCTCCGCACGTAGTCCAGGAGGGCTTGATGTTGGGTCTGGTGGATGCCGGCAAGAGTCTTGATGACTTCAGCTAATGGCGAGGACTCCATGACGGCGCTGCTTCCTCAAATATCCCGGGTTTCAGCACCACTGTAACAGGTTCTTTAATTCTCTTGTGAAATGAGGAAGCGGGAGCCAGACGAATTTCCACCATTCTCTCGTCTTTATTTAACAAGTCACTTTTCAGTGTCACAAATACATTTCAGATACACACAGCACAAACACAGCAAGTGTGAATCACTCCTCTCCTCCTCTGTGGCTCTCAGCTCCCTTTTATCACTCTGTCACCTCTCACTACAACACAGAACAGCTGTTATTAAAACTGCCCACAGATGTAACTCCTCACCGCTCTCATTTCCCGGTATCACACTCCATTTACAAATCGGTGCTCGACCACGCACCCAC
Source organism: Myxocyprinus asiaticus (assembly GCF_019703515.2). Lineage (NCBI taxonomy): Eukaryota > Metazoa > Chordata > Actinopteri > Cypriniformes > Catostomidae > Myxocyprinus > Myxocyprinus asiaticus. Next base: position 48,544,051 of record NC_059354.1, read on the forward strand.
CTCCACAGTCAAATACTAGAAATTAATCAGCTCCTTAAAATATATGTAAAACTGAATAATCAGATAAGCAGTTACCTATAAATTTAAACTAACATCAAATAAATTTCATGTATATACGTATATACTAGGTCTAGAATAGAAAAATAAATATATCCAATGTTACAAATAAGAAGAAGAAATCATAAGTGGCACTTTTTGACCCCACATTTTTAATTTCAGGGTCATTTTTGTCACCTTCAGTGGCATTTTTTTTAACCCTGTAAAGCCTGACATATGATAGAATTGTCAGAAAATTCAATTTTTTTGACATTAACTGTTTTTAGTACCATTAGACAACATATAAAAAAAAAATTAAAAAATGTTTTTTATGTATCATATTTGATACATTAGCTTTAAAGGTCATTATCCTCCTGAGGCCCAGCAATTCATTTTTGTGTAGGACAATTTTTATTTAAGTTTTTCTTAGCCCATACATGCTACAGTGGTAAATCTTGAAGTATTATCAGAGGAGTCCCTGGGCTATTCAGAGATACCATATTTTTAAGAGTTTGGCCATGACAACTTCCTCTCCTTGGTCTATAAATATGGATTGAAATTTATCACAGTTCAATTCAGCACATCAAATACAATATGAATAAAATGTATATTTTTTTCAATAAATAATTTTTATCAAATGTATTTTATGCACCAAACACTATATTGACATTTACAAAATTGAATTTGTAAAACTTTTTTTTCGCTGGATCTCAAGAACTTCTGGTAATATGGCATCATAATAAATTTTAATGTAAAATAATGAGATCTTTATAATGACAGAGCACGCTGCATATATAAAATGCACAGATATATTAGTTGTATCTTATAAAAAGTATATGTCAGAGTTTTCAAAGCTCCGTGATTTAAAAAAAATATATAGTGGGCATGAATGTAATGTAATGGTGATACAGTACATATAGATTTCAACATGCTTTTTCAATAAAATAATATACAACATTTTAACCAAGTATAAGTTGCTTATATTCAGCAAATACTCATTTTAAAATATCAGTTACAATATGATCATTACTGTCACTTTTACTTTGTTAAAATAAGCTGTCATTTATCCCAACATAAGAGTCATTTTTTTGCGTAAGTCCACCGCCATTTTAAATAGATCGATATAAACATTGAAAAACTTTTTTTTTCACAAATAACCACTAGATGGTGCCATAAACATGTGAAACTTACATACCATATGTTCTTTTGCTTTTCAGCTTGAACAGAGAGTGAAACAGGAGCTGTCAAACGTTGTGTATCATATTAGATACATACAGTGTTATAGGGTTAACAGATGAAGTTCTTTTACAGCGTCTAAAAACAGCAAAACGTGGCAAAAAGACATTCATCTAGCACATGTTTATATGAAAAGCAATTAAAGGAGTACTGAGGAAGCTTTATGAGGAGGCTTGAGCGAGGATGCACAGGGGGATTCATGTGGAAATCTTTTGTGTCGAAGCACCTGATGCACACATAAATTCTCCTCCCACTTCACATCTGACACAATAGTTCTAATTAATGTTTTACAGCTGTTTTAACAAAATGTAAATGTCACATACTTCGAGAGTGCACCTTGAATTATTAGGATTTATTCTGTATATCAGTTAATGAAATCTGAACAACATAACGGCAAGCGCTCTGAGGGAATGCAGCTGCACAAAGGCGATGTTCTGAAATGACGCTCGAAAGAGTGGGACATTTCATTTTACAAATACATTTCACTTGGATTCCTCTATCCTCGTTTCCTTTCCTTGCATCTTTTCCTTATATCCAAAGAGGGAGCTGACAGGATGCGAAGGAAAGGATGTAAGGAAAGGGACAGTTTTAGAAATGAGAAGCCATAGACGAGAGAGTCTCTGCACTGATTCTTTGCCAGTTCTGTGCTATATGTGACTGATATTAATGTGCCTTTTTTATCATTTTGATCAACAACTGACAGTGAAGAACATAAAAGATACTCAAATAGACATCATAAAGCAAGTTTGTGTGTTACTAATAGCCAAACATTGTGGCCATTTTACAACATGTTAAACTCATGTTCTGTATTAACAAATTCTGTTGAGTATATAAAGCGACAAATACAGTAAAATATCAGTTTTGTACCAATACCATACATTGCAACAGTTAGGATACCTTCCCCCGTGTTTGGAAGCACAATTGTTGCCTGTCGCCCTTCAGAGAAATGTGCCGTGTCTATCAAACACCTTGTCCAACTTGTGCTGCTCTTATCACGGATGCGATCAGCCGAACAAAATCTTTGTTCACTAACACTGAAGTTAAACAAATCAGAAAACTTCATGGATGTATATACAATAAAAATACATGGATATAAGCTACTTTACCCCATCATCCATTTTGGATTCAAAACAGTGAATTTCGCATAAAGGCGAATAGTTTGCAGGTATGAGCCCCAGTCTCCCTTATATGCAATGCCTTTTCTACTGATTTAGGATCAGCTTTCCTCCTTTATATCCAAATGAATGTGCAACACTTACTCAAATACTGAAGCTCAGCAGCTGAACTTTGTACATATGTTCCAGTTACCTGAGCTTTAAACAGCATGCTGCTGTAGAGACCGCTTCACAAATGTCACAGAGAATTAAGTGTAAAGCTCCTCAGCAACATAACAGCATTAACACATCCACAACCAATTACATATTACATTTGACCAAAGATGGTGAATATTTTAAGAGCACAAATAGAATAAAAGTCCAACATGTCACATTTTTGAAGAGGTCATATCTCAAGATCCACTTATAATGTTAGTAAAGTTTTGTTTTGTTTTTTCATTAAAAAAATTCAGCGTAATTTAGTTTCCATAACCATTTTCTACCCTCTCTCTGACCCCTAGAATTAAACAGTTTGCTTTATGCGGCTATGCCTTTAAGACTTCTTCTTTAATGTTCTCTTCAAATCTGAAATGAATGGCAGCATTTTGCTGCATTTACAAACGAGCTGCGGGTTTGCTGCCAAGTCCAATCTAGTTTTTAATCTGCCGTATCCTTCAATACCAGACTCTTTGTGCAGCTGCATTACATTGTGACAGATTCATAAAGCAATCTGTGCTGAAATGTGCTGCTCAAACTGTTAAAATCAAATGACTAGGGATCTTGTTTAAAATAAACTTCAGCAACAATCTGGGATTCTTGAAAAGGATATGCAGAGCTGTAGGTGCTACACACAAGCAGAAACAGCTAAAGATTTGACGGAGTTTCTACACTTTGGTGTTTAGGAATAATAGTATCTATTTTGCTTCCTCCTTATTGCCTTTTTTGCAGGGGAGGAATTTCAGAGACATTGAAGTTACAATATTATTGTATTTAACAATGAACTTAAAACTTAAAAGCAAAGCTCTCCATCCATGGTTACCTGCGATCTCCTCCAGAGAACCGGCTCTCATGTCTAGCATGACGGTGCCATTGATGATGCAGCTCCGTAGTTCAAATAGGCTGTGCAGTGTGAGCGTGGCCACATATGGTTTGCTCCAGCGCTCGCCGCCATCTTCAACATCCTCTTCGAACTTCAACCACCTGGACAGGGAAATAGGGACAGGGTTAAAAACACCCGTTTTAATATTTGCTACCATTAACGGTTCTGAAATGTCAGAGTTTTTACGCTGAAATGGACGGAACAGATATGGACAGAACACTAGCAAGAGTTAAATAGAGTTTCACGGTTGGCGTAATGTCAAGCCTGGTCTTATAGAATCACGTTACTCTACTTACAAAATATTTGCAAAATATTTAAAGAACCACTTAATATCATTTTGAAATATTTTTTGTCAGAGTCAAGTCATTGCCATGAGATCTATCTGGTAAAGTAATAACGTCAAATGGTTAGATAATTTAATGCATTTATATGGCTAATAGCATAGCTTTATGCTATGCAAAGTATAGATGCTTATGTAAGTGGTTTGACTTAATGATATGAAATGTGCAATGAGTTTAATGGGTATTATCTTTTCTACACAAACTGAAAACAGGTAACCTGTTTGTTTTTACTCATCAGTAATTGAATACAATTCATTTCTGATTTGTTAATACCGTTCTGTTGAAATCATAAATTTCAGTATCTCTTAATTTGACAGCAGGCTTTTGAAGGTTATAAATGCAATAATAATTACATTATACAAGTCTTTAAGTCTATTATTTCCTCCTCAAAATTAGACAAAGTAACGGTAAGTGTACCGCAGAGGAACAAAATTGTTAAGCAAATCAGCAACAAAATCGTTAAAATAATTACGTTACCCTCCCTAATACTGCATGCAGAAATAATGAATTTTCTATCACATTAGTGCAATTATGAATTTACAGAGACACTGTGAAAGATTTCACGTGAGCATAAAAATTGATACACACACTACAACCAAAATTATGCTTTAAATTAATGTGCACATGTATCTATGCTAATTGTTTTATGCTTTAAAATGAGACAAACATTTAATTACCTTTTTTATATTCTTAAATGAATAAGTAATTAAGAGTGAAAGAGATATAAAGCACCACAGTTTACGTGTAATCAGAGCCTCATAAAATAAATAAATAAATAAAAAAACTGATGAAATAAAAATCCTTTCATTCTGGGTGCATTTAGATACAAGATGCCATATGACAATGCAGCGACTGTCATCATTATAAGAGCTTTATTTAGCCTTTCTGTTTTATCAGTATGGCTTTTCACAACACACATATAAACATTACACAACAATGCTTTTTTATATAACCCCAGCACTCTTGGACTAATGCCGCTTTACAGATTTAATGTTTTCATCATCCACACTACCAAAACACATCAGAGCAGCCAACAATCATTTATGAAAATGCTAACATATAACAAAATATCAAAAAAGCCAAACATGTTAATTGAAGATTTGTGGCTTGATGACAAATTATAATGTCTAATGTGCCATGTTCTAGAAATGTATCGGGGTTCACAGGACGGGCATGGAGGAGGCGGGAACCGGCAGAACAGTCAACATAATTTTAATGACATAACTGAATTGAAACAAACATAAACACACAGACACACACACAGCGGCCACGTGTGTCCGGCGCTGATTAGGACAATTCAGCGCCGGACGTGCATCTTCATGGCCCAGCCACGCCCTCCTCCTCGTCACACCAACATGAATACAAAGACTACATTTCTTAGAACTTGGTGCATGCGTATTATCAGACACTCTCGGACATTATTTTTGTCACTGAGCCATAACTGGATATTGAATGATGGTTTAGGTGACATCACATGACTGGGTCACATGGTCTTGTACCTGGCGGTTTCTCTCCACTCTCCATCTTCTCCATCACGCAGGCTGATCTCATCAAGTTCAGTGAACAGGTCGTGTGGTATATGCTCTTCATCATCATCTTCAGTGCCCAGCAGAAACTGAACTCTCTGAGAGGGAGTATCTGTGAGACAGTCGGACATCAGTACTACACTAATGGCCATTTCTATGACTGTCATGAAGTACTTACCCATTCAAATGGATAAAACAGTCATGCAGCAGTTAAACTTAAAGGAATGTTCTGGGTTGAATACAAAAAATTGTGGTTACAGTTACTCACTTACAATGCGCATCTATGGGGCCAGCATTCTAGAGGGTTTGAAAGCTTGTATTGCACTTCTATTAATTATTCTTTTAAAAACTGCTTATTTGAGCTGTAAAGTTGTCTAAATCGTCCTTTTTGTGGTGGATGAATTTCTGTTTATGCTTTACCAACATACAGTAAACTGGTAGTTTTCTGGTAGTCTTGTGCGTATAATGCGAAATTCACCTGCTGTACTGCCATTATGTGGTCATTACATCAATGTTTAATAACACTGGATATACAGTAACTTCACTCTAGCCAACAGAAATAATGTCTTGTGGCTTAACTTTTGAAACAGTGTGAATTTTAATGCTTTAAGTACTTTAAAGTGACAACATGTTTGCTTTAAAAAAGAAACATGAGAGACAAATTAAAAATTATTTTCTGTGGCAATCAACATTATGCCACTGTCGGTAGAGCTTATTGCATGTATTGAACCAGGAACATTCCTTTAACTCACTGAATTTCCAGAATTTGGGATAACTCTAAACATAGTTACTAGTATACAGTATATGATCAGTGAGTGGTAGGACTTTGTAGAATCATTTTTTTCCTAAAATCCTAGCATCCGTTTGAGCAATCTCTGCACTCAAACAGAATGAGTCATCAGCCTGTGATGGCCTGAAAAATGAGCAACATGCTCCCAACTCACTAGATCACAGAGTGCACAAATCAGAAACAAAATGAAAGAGAAAGTGCTTTAGAATATAATAAGGATGGATGGATGGAAGGAAGGAAGGAAGGAAGGAAGGATGGATGGATGGATGATGGAGAAGAAGGATGGATGAATGGATGGAAGGAAGCAAGGAAGGATGGATGGATGGATGGATGGATGGATAGGAAGAAGAAAATGATGGATGGATGGATGGATGTATGGATGGATGTATGATAGGAAGGAAGGAAGGAGAAAATTATGGATGGATGGATGGATGGATAAGAAGGAAGGAAGGATAAAATGATGGATGGATGGAAGGATGGATGATGGGAAGGAAGGAGAAAATGATGGATGATGGATGGATAGGAAGGAAGGAGAAAATGATGGATGGATGGATCGATGGATGGATAAGAAGGAAGGAAGGATAAAATGATGGATGGATGGAAGGATGGATGATGGGAAGGAAGGAGAAAATGATGGATGGGTGGATGGATGGATGGATGGATGGATGGATAGGAAGGAAGGAAGGATAAAATGATGGATGGATGGAAGGATGGATGGATGGGAAGGAAGGAGAAAATGATGGATGGGTGGATGGATGGAAAGGAAGGAAGGAGAAAATGATGGATGGATAGATGGATGGATGGATGGACGGATGGATGGATAGGAAGGAAGAAAGGAGAAAATGATGGATGGATGGATGGATAGGAAAGAAGGAGAAAATGATGGATGGATGGATGGATAGGAAGGAAGGAGAAAATGATGGATGGATGGATGGATAGGAAGGAAGGAGAAAATGATGGATGGATGGATAGGAAGGAAGGATAAAATGATGGATGGATGGAAGGATGGATGATGGGAAGGAAGGAGAAAATGATGGATGGATGGATGGATGGATAGGAAGGAAGGAAGGATAAAATGATGGATGGATGGAAGGATGGATGGATGGGAAGGAAGGAGAAAATGATGGATGGATGGATGGATAGGAAGGAAGGAAGGATAAAATGATGGATGGATGGAAGGATGGATGGATGGGAAGGAAGGAGAAAATGATGGATGGATGGATGGATAGGAAGGAAGGAGAAAATTATGGATGGATAGATGGATGGATGGATGGACGGATGGATGGATAGGAAGGAAGAAAGGAGAAAATGATGGATGGATGGATGGATGGATGGATAGGAAGGAGAAAATGATGGATGGATGGATGGATGGAGAGGAAGGAAAAAGGAGAAAATGATGGATGGATGGATGGATAGATGGAGAGGAAGGAAGGAAAGAGGTTGAAAGGAAAGGATAGAAGTATGGAAGGATGATAGAGGGAAGGATAGAAGGAACAAAGAAAAGAAAAAAGGAAGGAAGGAAGGAAGGAAGAAAGGAAGGATCATTACTATATGAGGGCGATTCCCGTCCATCTTCGACACCAGAGTCTCTCTCCCTGCTTCTCTTTCTGTGTTTGTGTCCATGGTGACGATGACGCCGGCGAGTTCTCCTGCCCAGAGGAACATGTACCCCGATATACAGAGTCCTGTGACCTATTGACAAAAACACAACCAGATAGGCAGAGAGACTCAAACTCAAGAGACCATCAAATATGATACAGATTGAACCACAGTTCATCATGAATCGTTTGTTATTTAGCATTTGCTGAATGACAGAAAACAAATTTCAACATAAGATTCACTTAGAGACAAACAGCTCTGTTATGCTCTGCTTTGTTGTAGTGAGCTGTCTTGAAGTATACTGTCCACATAACCCAGCTATCAATTTTTGTTTCCAGAATGTTCTGGGAACGTTAGATTTTGGTAATAAAATAAACATAAAATTAACCATTAGCTAACGTTCTGTAGATTGTCACACAAAAAACACTCTGCAACATGCTGGGAACATTACTTACAGTTATAAAAAATAAACCCTAAAAAAAACCTTCCTAGAATATTAGGAATTGGTTCCCACAAAATTAACCAAATGGGAACCATTTGCTAATGTAAGGGGGATGTTTTGTGTTTGGTGGGTAAGCAGCTACTAATTACAATGGAACCTCATAGGTAACCCATTCGGAATGTCAAAAGAAGGTATCTTAAAAGGTAGCATAATTATACTGTCTACATTTTGCAATCTTTTTTTTTTACATCAGGAACACGCCTATGATGCCTTAAAATGTTGTCTATGTAGGTAGTTTTGGAACATAGCCACTTCGCTTAAAGCTAGAGTGTGCAATCTTTTCCAGAAACATTTTTTGTTATACTGGTTGAAAGTCTCTTCACATCCTGATAGCAATCAATAATTTAAGTGGTCTAAATGTAAAATATATATATATATATATATATATCTACTGTGGAAGGGACAGGACTAAAAAATGATCGACCAATCATTGCATTCGGTCCGAATGTAATGATAGGATGTCCTTCATGTCTGTCAATCTATATTTGCATACCGCCACGCAACTTGTTCAGGCAGACAAACACACGTCATCAGTGCGGTTTCCTTGATGCTGTGCAGAGCGAGCGTGAGAATGGAAGGCGAACCGCAGCTACCTTATGTTCCTCCTGAACCACCAGTAAAAGGAAACAAGCAAAGAAAGGCCATGTTAGAAACTTCTACAACAAAAAAACGTCTGGATCAAGAGCATACTAAAAGCAGCATTAACATTGCCGTTGCTTTTCAACGCTGGAGGCAACTGCGGGACTCAAAGGGTCTGAAAAATGACGCCATGGTTGCTGTTTTTCTTTTGGACAGGTAATTATATGGTTTCATTTGTTTTTGATATATATATATATATATATATATATACATGTCTCTCCTCCTGGTGCTTATACTCTGCTGTGTGTGTGTGTGTGTGTGTTCATGTGTGATAGAGAAGGCGTGGCTTTGGAGACACCTCTAAAGCGAGGGCGGACTCTATGCTTTCAAAGCTAGCTTGCTAACTGCTAGCCTCTCTGGATAACACACCCTACCTTTTATTTATGTATTTATTTATTTTAGGCTCTAAATTTCAGTGGGGAAAAAATCCATTTGCACCATGTTTAATCCATTTCCCTTCTTAATATGATTATTCAACAACCCTATGATTATTTTCCCACAGCATTTTAAATAATGATCACTCATTTTAATCCTGCCTAAAAGATTGAGAGGTCAAGACATCAGCATGTGAGTGAGACAGAATTGTACCACCTGCTCATTCGGTACAGCATTAAATGACAAGAGCAGACAGTGCTTTATCGGATTTTATCATTTTCGTCCAAATTAGGCACAGGGGCTTAAGTGCTGGGAAAACGTAACATCTGTCCATGTGGATACACACACACACACACACACATACACACATACACACATATAGACTCTAATGCCATCATACACAAAATGGAGATTAACATAAAGAACTTTTCTCAGCAGTTAAAATGGTTCTAAAACAGGTGGTGAGCGCTGGATCACATGAGGCTTAAATTACATCACTATAGTTCTTGGTGTCTTTCCATTATGTAATATTGTTATATTGACTGAAAGCATCTGTATTGGGAAATGGTCAGTGGCATAGGCTTATACAGCATATCCATTTCCACAACATTATTCTGTACGAGGCTGACACCTTATTTTTAAGAATGCTGCAAAGTCAAGACATTTAAAACTTGAGATTTAATGAGGATGTTCTATCAGGGCAAGATTCAAAGGTGAGTATGTCATTAAAAGGGATTGTTCACATAGAAATCATTGACTCACCCTCATATTGTTCCAAACCCATATGACTTTCGTTTCTCTGTTATGTTAGCCTTGGTCACCGTTTACTATCATTGCACCATATCTCCATACATTAAAAGCGAATGGTGACTGAGACCAGCATTCTCCCTAAGAAAGAAGTCATATGGGTCTGAAATGAAATGGAAAAATGATCATTTCTGGGTGAACTATCCCTTTAAGAGCACCCTCACGTCATGTCCTAACCAGCTGCAACGTGATAAAGATACATGCGATAAAAAAACATCTAGTTTTTGTCCCAATTTGCCGGCCTGCAACAGGACATTTCTTCGATCGCTTGGTCTCTATTGTTGCGGTCAAATCAAAAGTAGCGAGTGCCAATTGAAAAACGTCTTCAAATGTATCAATTCAAAAGGTTTTACACTGTTTTTTTTTTTTTTTTAGCAGCCATGTACATATTTTGTGAGCTACTGTGTTAATCAATCTTCACTGTGTTATAGAACTGGTTTGAATCTAAATTAATTCCATTTATTTAAGAGCTGCAACAGTTTACAAGAAACACTGAGTGGGAGAAAATAATAAATTTTTGTTTTGTTTTCACACGCAGTGTTTTTCTTGAAATTATGTGTATTTTTGACTGCAATGCAGTCTTTCACATATACTGTAGATCTCCTGATTTTCAGCCACCATTGTGGCCATTCAGACTGTGAGAAAGCGATGTGAAATGCTGGAGAACAGTGTGCAGAGAGGCTGAATATGGACGACCCAGTACAGCTCATCATTTGCAGTGGGGTTCTAAAGAGCAGGGTCCATATTCACAAAGATTTGTATCTTACCACTAGGAGTTCTCCAATGAGTTTTAGCTTAAAAGCTATTCACAACAACAAGTTTTACTAAGGAAATCTTAACGTAAGTGTAAGGCAGAGTTGACCTCGTAGCTATGGATGATGTCATATTTTATTAGCGTGCACTTTTAAATCACCCAAAGTGACTGGTAGACAGGGAAGTGCTATTTCTCAGCAAATTCCTCATAGACAGATAGCGGGATATATAGCAAATATAACATAGATGAATATATATATATATATATATATATATATATATATATATATATTATTATTGTTCCAATTGTTACATTACATTATATTGTAGAACATATGGTAAGATGTGAAATATCTGATAAGATGATAAATCATTGATTAATAGCTGATTAACATATAGGCCTAATCTATAGATCATTTACTAATTTACTTTCACCATTGATTTTCCACATTGTAATGAATTTATAACAGAATTTAGCAGAATTTGTTTCCCTAATCTAAAGTGCTTTTTCACTTATCTCAGTTATCAAGATTTGGATAAATAACTTTCAATAAGTTATTGTCGCCTAACAAAGTGAAAGAAATTCACTTTAAAACATTTACATAATTGCAGATCCAAATGAGATTAAAGAAGCTTTATTTGCATGATAAACATATATTTACATTGGCAAAATATTACCCAAAATTATGCATACAACACTAAAAATATGCTGCAGTTTGATTAAGATGGTTCAATTATTCTTGATCGACAATCTCTTATAACTGTATCTCTGACTTTTTGTTTCATTGTTCTTTTTCATCTTTAATTTCTGTAATACACTGTGTACGATGTTCTTGGCATTAACTATAATAATTTAATATATAATGATATATACAGGGTTGGGAAGTAACGGAATACATGTAACGGGATTACGTATTTAAAATACAAAATATAAGTAACTACAGTTACAATTTAAATCATTGGTAATTAGAATACAGTTACATTCAAAAAGTATTTTGATTAATGAAGAGATTACTTTGCATTTTATTGTCATTTGTTTCATTTAATATTTAGTCCTTTCAGATGGAAAACATTTATACATAAAAATGATGTGATCCAAAGTGCATTTGAACAGCGGTGAAACACTTTCTTATGATGTGTTACATTCATACGAGCAGACAGAGAAGTAAGTTTGAAGTAAATTTGGAGCACAAGAAATAGAAATAAACCTTGTGTAAACTGTCAGCTTTATGCTAAGATAAAATGCTATTTCTATCCATTTTACATGCACATTACCAGGCACGATAATTTTTTTTTTTTTATCAAAAAAATCACGTTGGATCATAATTGTAACTTTAGTGGAATACAGTTATATTTTGTATTTTAAATACGTAATCCCGTTACATGTATTCCGTTACTCCCCAACCCTAATTTTAGGACTTGAAAATTTTTCATCTAAGAGTAATTCATGAAGCATTTTAACGTTAAGTAGCTCCTAAACCCATGACATCTTGTCCTTCTGAGGACTTATAAATCCCTAAGAGTGACTCACAAATGATCTGATGCATGTCTGCTGCCATCAATTCACATTAAAAACAATATATTAGAATATTATTATGACATACACCTTTTTAAAAAGATATCGCCTGAATTGCAATTGAGTCGATGTATTTTAATAATATAGCATTAGAATATTTTAAACATTAGAATATTGACATTGACCTTTCAAAAAGGTATCGTCTGAATCGTGAGGGTGTTTTCATTATTGCAAAGATAGAAAGAAATGCAGTTAACTCTCTGTGGCAGCGGGGGCGTGGTCAAGCGTCCGTCCGGAGAGAGAGAAAGCGGTAAGGGCGCTTGCACCTGAGCTAAATTATGTCTAACACCTGTCTCTAATTACAGTGAGCACGGGGAGAGCGGCATAAAAGAGCCACATCGCCAGTAGACCAGGGAGAGAGAGCCTGGGTTCAGAAAGTTATTATTGTGAAACTGAAGAGATTATTATTGTGAAGCTGAAGAGATTAGTGTGTGAAGCTGAAGTGTGGTCATTAAAAGCCTTACCTGTGAGTGGAGCAACCTGCCTCCCATGTCCTCCTTATCGACTGCCTTTAAACTCTCCCATGAACAGAAACAACCCAATTCCCCTGGAGATAAAGGTTGACAACGCGAACGCTCTCTGGCCACAGGCAAAATGAAACTGTATAGCGTGGATGAATTGGGAATTTCTGTCATCCGTCTGCAAAATCATCTATCAAAGTATATATGCCCTCTCCAGACCGCACATCATCCGATAATTTATAGTGTATGTTTTCTCGTGGATGCACGCTCGCTGCAGAGAAAAATGCGGCATTTATGAGGTGCTGTACTTGACAAAAGTGAAGCGAACCGTACAAGAGCTGCGGGAAGAAATATCTGCACGAGAGAGATTGAAACCATGCCGCTGCCAGCGTTTACTGCCACAGAGGCTGTTTTCCTGCCACTGCCAGCACCCACGCCTGTCCCGGTCAACGAGCCAGCGCCCACGCCTGCCATTCAATGAGCCCATTCCTGAAGCCTCGTCCATCCCGGAGCCAGCGCCTGAAACCTCGTCCGTCTCAGAGCCAGCGCCGGAAGCCTCGACCGCCCCAGAACCAGCGCCTGAAGCCTCGGTCATCCCAGTGCCCTCTGTCACGAAGGCCGTTCCCACAGCAGTGTGTCTGGCCACCTGGAAGAGGAGGAGGGCTCCTGCTCCCCAGTCGCTGCCAGTGCTCCTGGCCACGGAGACCATTCCACAGTCGATGCCAGCGCTCCTGGCCACAGAGGCCGTTCCCCAGTCGCTGCCAGCGCTCCTGGCCACGGAGGCCATTCCCCAGTCACTGCCAGCGCTCCCACTCTCCTCTGCATTCCATGACAAATCCTAACCCTAACCTCCCCTTACAAAAATATCACCATGGTATTTTGTAGTAAAATCATAGTAACCACAAAATTAAACATGGTTAATATATTAACACCATATTATTGTTGTTACACCATGGTTAATTGCATTAAAACAATGGCTTCTGCCAAAAAAATACATGGTTACTTCAATTTTAGTATAATAAAACCATTGTTAATTTTACCAGGATCAAACCTTTCTCTCAACTCCCCGACCATCACTGTGACCAAAACACGAGAGGAAATCAACCTTTATATTATTTTTCTTAATTTTTTATGATTATATGTATCATAAAAGGAAATATTAAGAGTGGAGTGAAAAACAGGATAGAGAAAATTATGGAATTGAACCTGGATGGTCTGCATGAAAAACACTTTTTCCCCTACTAGAAATCAAGTTAACAAAAGATCTAATGAAATATCTAGTGAAAATGTATTAATAATGACAGATTTATATACATTTTAGTGGGCCGGTCATTTTTGACCGGGAACACCACAAGTATGACTTTCTGCCATTTTTTACAAAATAAAATAAATTTCTGGTTAAACATTTAAACAAAGTAGTGTGATACACAGGACAGAAAATTGTATGTATGGAATTTAATATACTAAAAAATATCCATAAAAAACACCTTTTTAATGCAAACATTTAGTTGCATTAGAACAGGTAATTTAGGCCTATTGTCAATAAATTCCAAAAAGAGGTACAAAACCCGTTCTAGTTACTAGAAATCAAGTTGAAAAAAGGTCTAATGCAATATTTAGTGATAATATATGGGTTATGTGAGATTTAAAACCATTTAAATGGGTGGGTCATTTTGACCCGGGAACACAAGGAGTGGTAGCCAATGAGGAACACAGCACAAGGGTTAAGCAAACGTGTGTGTTTATGGGTCAGGTTTTGCCTCCATTGTTGAGACCAAATGTTCCAACATGGATAATAAAACCTAAACACTCCTACATTGTGTGGAACGCCAACGTCCTCCAAGAGGAAAAAGGCTTAATAAACATACAAAATGTCTTCATGAAAATGTAAAAATGCAGAAAGGTTTGCATGAGGGTTAAGTTTAAGCGGCAGTGGATAGAAAAAAATGTTGTGTTTGGTATAAAAACAATACAAGCATGGCCGGTCTAAGGGGGGCCTGAGATCCCTTCTGATGCCCCAGCGAAACGACTGATGGCAAAACGATCAACGTTGCCCCTTCTAAACATAATACCTAGTACCAGCCCTGAATACAAGTCAATGGAAGGTCCCCACCATGATAGAAATACAAACATGTGTGCAGTGGTGGATATAAGCATGGGTGACATGGGCAGCCACCCAGGGTGGCACAGCCTCATCCTTCAACATTCCCCCCCCCCCCCCCCAGTACTAACTGCCACTGCATGTGTGTGAGTGTATGTACCTTCTAGCTCCTCCTTCTCAAAGCTGCCTTTAAGAATAGAGCGAGTGCCTCCTCTGTCCAAGATCGCCTCGTCATCATGTTTCTGTGGTGGAGAGAGAGAGAGATGTCAATATTTAGCTCTCTCTCAGAGTGACAGGCATAATTGATGTGTCTCTACTGACAGCTCACTTTGTCCCTGCATGTCACACAGAGACACACACACTTCAGAGTTGCCTGCTTTAGACAAAATGTATGTGACTGGTGCTTGCCTGTGCAAAAGTCACAGTCACTATGCTAGGGTTTGTAGGTGGTTGCCAGGATGTTGCTATATATTTGCCAAGATGATATTCTGCTGCTGGGGTGTTATAGGAGTGATTAGGTCAAAATCAGTGTGCTTGTTATTCTGGTCTTAATCATTGCTATTTTTCTACATGTGGAAATGCTATCCAATTTCAAGACGGTTACCATGGTGACTAATGAAGTCAGCAGCACCAGACTCACTCCACAATATCAAACCAATGTACTTCAACACTTCTACTGCATGAGCAATAGTGTTTTCCTTGGTTGCTACATACTTGAGAGTTTTATTACCACCACAACATGTGGCAACAATGTTTTTATTTGTTTTTATCTTGCTTTATTTAGGGTAAAAGACTCGTAGATAGACAGCAAATATGAGTATTTTTCCACAGCATATACAGTATTGCAGTGATTGCAGTTTTGTGATCATTAAAGTCCATCTTGCTGTGTAAAGATTGCCGTAGCGTCTGTGAACAAATTTGGGCATTCATTCCACATTAACAGTATTTATGCAAAGCAAATGACCGATGCATGTCAATAACCTGTAATACGCTTCCCTCATCTCATTCTAAACCCAAATGTTGTATTTTGTCCATGGCACACAAAAGTTATTTTCACATAAAACTCATAGTTTAGGTTCAGGTTAGTTCAGGTTTGCATTAAGGGTTGAACATTGAAAAAAAAAAATAAAATAATAATAATCCTCCTACATTATTTGCCATCTTGTACTAAATTACAACTTGTCCTGAGCTAGAACTAGAACTAGAAATTAAATTATGGCAAATCTATGCTAAATAGAAACTTTAAACAGAAATTACAGGTGTCCCTCTTAGTTCTTCTTCAACACTGTGAAATCACAGAAGTTAATCCCTGTTGGTTTTAAGCACACATAATTTCTTAATGGAGCAACAGCACATTTTGTGCACGCAATCAAAGAAGTCTATGTATATGAGTTAGAATATGAATATACGGTATATATATTGTGGTGGGCCTGATCCCTGATAACGACGAGAGGGCCTGTCTGCAGGAGATCAAAGGCCTGGAGGACTGGTGCCAGGAGAACAACCTCCTTTTGAATGTCAGCGAGACAAAGGAGCTGATAGTGGACTTCAGCACAAAGCAGGCGAGGAACTACCACCCCATTATGATCAACGGGGCCACAGTGGAGAGAGTGGACAGTTTCCGATATCTTGGCATACACATCTCACACGATCTGTCATGGACCTGCCACATTAACACCCTGGTGAAGAAGGCCGTCAGCGTCTTTACCACCTCAGGCACTTGAAGGACTTAAACTGCCCTCTATGGTGCTAAAAAACTTTTACACCTGAACTATTGAGAGCATCCTGACAGGAAACATCACAGCCTGGTTTGGAAACTGCACAAAACAAGATAGTCTGACTCTACAAACTCCCTGTCCTGCAGTCAATCTACAGCAAACGATGCTGGACCAAAGCCAGGAAGATCATGAAAGACCTCAGCATCCTAATAATGGACTCTTCTCTTTGTCGCAGTCAGGGAAACGCTTCCGCTCCCTGATGGCCAAAACAGAGAGAATGAGAAGGAGCTTCTTTCCCCAGGCCATCCGTGTCCTGAACCAAGGACAACACCAGGACTAGTTTCATTATTCAACACCACACACTTGAAGCAATATTACACTCTTCATTATCATATTATTATATTATCATTATTATACATCTACAACATCACCTCTATAACATCAGCCTGTTGCAGGTCAACATTACTGCACAATTGCACTTTACCTTGCACAATGCACATACTGCCAGTCAAACTGTTGCTGCTACCACCTCATATTTTCCTGTATTTTTCCTGTATTTTCAACACCTGTATTTTATTGTGTTGTAAATTGTGTTTTTTACTTCTATTTCTACTCATTATCTATCTATCTATCTATATATCTATATCTATATCTATATCTATATATATATATATATATATATATATATATATATATATATATATATATATATATATATTAATTTTATTTATTTATTTATTTATTTATTTTTCGTAAACTGTGGGGAGAAAAGTCGTTCCTAGAATTTCACTAAATGTCATACTGTCTATGGCTATGTATGTGACCAATAAAACATGAAACTTGATATAGGACAGACTTGAATATAGCAAGCTTCATTTTATTCAGTGGTGTCTTATTTATATTTAACACAGAAATGCAATTAGAATACAATTACTCATCTCTCAGCATCAGTACAAAACAAATTAGTGGCATAATGAGCTCTTGAGGGAGTTTTTAATTAGTGTTTCTTATGTGCAAAAGAATGTCTGCAAGTTTCATAAACAGGGTTAACACGGTTTCTAGTCAAGTTTTCCTTCGTGTCACTCTCAGATAATGATTAAGAGGAGAAAGCAGACCAGATTTGTGCATTTGTTCTCAAAAGACGGCATTACTAGCCAGCTGTTCGGCGCAACAAGCTGGCATATTAGCGCCTCATTACTGAGAACCATGCAGTATTAAAACAGATGGTGCCAAGCAAAGTTCAATTCTCAGAGCCTTTAAGAACATAAATACAGAGATGTCTAAGTGTTACCAAACACAATAAACTCGTATGACTTTCTTTCTTCTGCGGAACACAACGAAGATTTTTTGAAGGATATTCTGATGTGTGTTTGTCCTTACAATGCAAGTCAATGGGGTCTAAAAATTTCAAGCTCCAAAAAGGACATTAAGGCATCATAAAGGTAATCCATACAACTTGAGTGGTTTAATCCATGTCTTCTGAAATGATACAATTGTTTCATTGTGAGAAACAAACTAAAAATTCAGTCCTTATTCACTGTAAACAAACCAGAAACAGTGTTGCAAGGTTCACTGTTTTCAGGTGTGTGTGGGGGGGGGGGGGGCTTGTTGAGTGCGTTACTGCGGAGACCTAGTGCGTGTGGAGGCTTCACGCTATTCTCTGCAGCATCCACGCACAACTCACCACGTGCCCCACCGAGAGCGAGAACCACATTATAGCGACCATGAGGAGGTTACCCAATGTGACTCTACCCTCCCTAGCAACCAGGCCAACTGGTTGCTATAAGAAGCCTGACTGGAGTCACTCAGCACGCCCTGGATTCGTACTTGCGACTCCAGGCGTGGTAGTCAGCATCTTTACTTGCTGAGCTACCCAGGCCCCCAATAATGACCTTATTTAAACAAGTTTACTAAACACTTAGATAGTCCCACATGGAGACTTCTGCTTAATTGCTCTAGAGAAAAAGACCCTAGTAATTTTACACGTGTCTCTACGGCAAGCCGAATTGACTTTTAATCATTCGCAGATTATGAATTGTTGATATCGACAATTCAATTTTCACTAGTTAAAAGGCAAATTTATGATATCAAAATGAGGTTGTAACTCACAGAAATACACTTTTTATATATATATATATATAATAAAGAAAAAAATAATAATTTCCACTAGTAAAAACTATACTTTTTGATATTTGTAACGACATTTTCACTAGTAGAATTTCACAATGATCTGTCATTCACTCCTATTCAAAACACAATTACGGATATCTAAAATTAATTTCATACTAGTCGAAATTCTAATTTCACATATCAGCTATGCACTTCTTTCTAGTAAAAATATACTTTTTTGATGTCAATAATGACATTGTTACCATTACAAATATACACACATCCTGATATACACAACTGAATTACAACAAGTAAAATGCAAATTTTTGATATCTGTAGATGTATTTCAGCATGTTAGATATGATATTTCAGATATCTGGAAATGGATTTCAGATATCAATACACTGAAGACTAATTAAAGCACGGACATAACCACATATTCAGGATTGGGGGACCAAATGTAAAAAATGTAATAATGAACAATGGGGGTGGGGGGACATGTCCCCTCTCAATGTCTATGATGGTTACGGCCCTGAATTAAAGATATCTAAAAAAAAAAAAAAAAAAAAAAAGATATCTAATGTTAGAAGAACATTAGAGAAATCAGAAATGAACATTGCCACTAGTTAAACCCAAATGACAGATATAAAAAATTAGCATTTTTACTAATTGCAATTTAATTATTGATTTCAAGAACGAACATTTGCACTAATAACAATGTAATTATTGTGATAATGATCATTTTTACTAGTAAGAAGTGCATAGCTGATTTGTGAAAGTGGAATTTCAACTAGTAAGCAATTAATTATAGATATCTGTAATTGTGTTCTGAACAGGAGTCGATGACAGATCATTGTGAAATTCTATTAGTGAAAATGCATTAAAGATATCAACAATTTGAGTTTTTAAGTGGCAGATTTCTTGAATGTTTCCAAAATGATCACACGGGAAGTTGGCATGTTGTTTTCGACAGTTCCGGTACCCTAGGATAAGCCACATTATGCCAACTCACTGACAAGCGGAGTCTCTTATCAGACATTTTTTGCATCGGCTCCAGTGTGTTTCCCTTCACCTGTGGTGTGACCATAAGCGAGTTGCGTCAGCAGCATGGGAGATCCGGCTTCGGATCCTGCATTGAAACCAGGAGGTAATCACATTCTCATAATCAGTGACGAGCACAATTCTGAGGTTGCATTTTCCCTCTAACATTACATTTTTACTCTACTGATGGTTAGGTTTAGGTTTGGGGTTTGAGTTAGGAGGTTCCGTTTATAATTCCTCTTCACTGTATTACATCCTGCACAGCTCGAAATAACTCACTTTTGGCGTCCCTTTGTGGACATTACACCTGGAAAATGGTGCTCACACGTACCCATACATCCACAAAATGTACTGCTCTGGCCACTGGGGGCAGTGTTTCGAATTTCAGTAAGCACAGACCGATTTTAGCTAAAGAAAAGTCAACCTACTGTTACCGATTTCACTGTTTCTCCTCAAATTACTTAGGAGGAATTAAATTAGATTAAATTAAACAATAAGATGTTTATTTACATACAATAAGAGGATAGAGCTATAAAAAGTAATATGTACAGAATAGCTTTGATGATTTGCTGAATCTTGAGATTTTTATTGCAGACTTTGTTCTCTTGGCAAATCTGAGCACAGTTTGAGACATTGTTGAGCTCTCTCCTGGAAACTCTAGAGGAGAAAAGTGAGATTACTTGAGTCTTTTTCTCTTTGGAAAACTAAAAAACATGAGACGTCAGCAAAAATCTCAGTTTGCTCACCTTTTAATCACACTGCTGTCTTGGAGAAGTAATTGAGATATTAATGATATCACAGATAATTGTGATTTTGCTTTTCTACGGTGTGTGTGTGTGTGTGTGTGTGTGTGTTTGTGTTTGTGTGTGTGTGTGTGTGTGTTTCACAAAACTGGTCAGTGTGACAGTTATAAATAGCCGTTTCATCTTCTGCATCCTGCGGTTAATATATCTCTGAGATGGACTGTCCATTCCACGTGTTACAAATAAGCACCTTCCTGTTTAATCAATAAACAGAGCAGTGTCCATGTCACCAAACCAATACTTCAGGATGCCATCACATGCAGATCAGTGCTTTGACACTGCTGCCCACAGCGAAACATTGAAAAACCCTTCATTTGTTCATAATCTCTTGTGTATTAGATCAGTTCCAGTTGGCTTCAAGAGACTGCTTTGGCATTATTTCAAGGTATAATTTTAGAATCAATGTGTCTGAAAAATAGCATCCAAATAATTAAAACTCAGTTTTGTTCTCTTATTAGTATTTTTAGCCTATTTGCGCATATTTAGCTATATTTACGCATTTAAATTTCATAACAAAACTTCATCAAATTGCATTGTGTAATGTTTAACAAAATTATAAGTAATTTTTTTATTATTATTATTGCTTATTTTCTTAGTTCAATTTGATGCAGTTTTCTTATTGAAATGCATAACATTTAAAAATCGCTATAACAAAATAAAAAATAAAAAAAAACATTTTTTTGAGTGTAGGTTCATTATTCTTGACTATAACCTTGCTTTTGTGGAAATGTCCACAAACAGAAGAGAACTTTGGATTTGTTTCCCCCAAATAATAAAAAGAGCAATCAGCTTAATTTTAATGCTGTTTACAAGAAAAGGATTCATATTGACATGAAATCCCCTTAGCTCCAGGAAAAAAAATAAGTTTTGTGCACTTAAACCTCGCGAAAGGATAAGTCCATGCAAGTTAGAAAGGTTTTGGGCAAAGTAAGGTAAAAGACTTGCCAAAACAATGAAAAATGGCAACATCAAAGGCAATATCCCAACAAAAAATTAAACTAACATAATTATGCTGCCTACCTTGTGGAACAGCCTTCGGCACTAGAAACACACCCCTAATACCTAAAAATACTGCCTGTGTAGGCAGCACACTTCATTAGTGAATTACACTGAATTACTCTGTCAGAACATCATCTGACCATTAGCACTCTGATGTGCATGGATGCTCTTGCAGGTTTGGTAGGTGTTAGGCAGAATGTTTGGGATTGGCAGCCTCAGTCACCATTCCCTTTCATTGCATCATTTTCCATACAATAAAAGTGAATGGTGACTGAGGCTGACATTGTGCCTAACATATCCTTTTGTGTTCCACAGAAGAAAGGGGTGAATAAATGATGACAGCATTTTTATTTTAGGTGAACTATCCCTTTAAAAGCACAGAAGAATGCTATTTGAGGACACAATGGCCAGCAAGTGCAATGCAACATGAGTTCACGACAGAGTCCACTCTGATTATGTGGGGGTTAACACGGATAAGAGTATGAAATGGATTACCTTCACCTGAAAATATTTTGTGCTTCATATTTCCTTCTCTTGCACATTGTACCATTGCATTTAGTCCATGTCTATTAGCTTTGAAGCCATCTAAATGCTACTCGAAATTAACAAATTGACAACTCATCTTGCACTCAGAGTAAATGTATCTGTTCAAGGTAATGCTGACACACAAATAGAGATCCTCATTGTTTTTGTGCTAGATAAATACTGCTCTGACTGCAGAATTAAATATCTGATTGTCAATTAAAAAGTTAATGGGTCTGTTCCAAAATCTAGTGAACTGCATTTTAAGGAATCATAGGCATGCTCCTGATGCAAAGGCTGTTCCAAAAGGAAGCGATTCTTAATTGTGCTGCCTCCTAAAATACCTAATTTTGACTAAATTCAAAGGAGGCATCACACAGTATATATCCTTGCCCGGGAAGGCAATCACACAATGCACTGTGATGAGTTTGGTGGAAAAATAAATATAAGACAATGGACAAAGCTGAGATCAATTTTGATTATAATCACACTTATAATCCATTCCTTACTGAAAAGTAATGATAAAAAATGGTTTCAAATAATAAAAAACTGACTGTTTTACCTAAACTATGCGTATGCTGTGTATATTTTTGCTCATTAGAATATCACGTTGTTCCTGTTGCATCACTTGTAGTCTTGTTCGCTGCTTCTGAGGAGTGCTATTTTAATGCCGCGCCGAGTTGCTGCCCATGCAGAGCGTCCCAAATCACTCACTTATGAGGTTCCATGTCAGTTCCTTACCAAATGTGAGATGAAAAATAATTGCTGAAGCAACCACATCATTTTGTGGCGCTTCTATGACACTTTAAACTCACATGTCGACTCTTGTGCATTTCAGGACTTGTACCCCGGTCCTTTGCATTGCAAAAGCAATGCTCTATCAGTTGAGCTATACCACACAATTTTATTGCACTTGAACAAGCTTGTGAATGTAGTTGTTTATGTAATACAACAGCACTGCATCTGCTGCAGCACACACATGGACTACATCACCCACAATTCTGTAGTGCACTACTGCAATCTGCACTTAAAGCATTACTTCATAATGTTAACAATGCAGAACTGCACAAAATAAAGCACAATTATAATGCAAAACACAAACGCACTGCTGGTTTTAACTCTTTATAACATGCATATGACCTATTAATCTAACTACCACACTTAATTTACTATCTATCTGGCTGTACTGTATCTAAGCTTGTGTACTGTAATATACAGTATATTACATATTGCACTGTACTGTATTGTGTATACTGAACATTGTAGTGTTTAGTCAAGTTATTTTTATCTGTGTAGCACAACGTTTCAAAGCAGCTTTACAGAAAATCAGTTTAGTGTATAAACTGTTTGGTTTTTGGTGTATTTTGTATTGTATGCACATTGCAAACAGTGATGCATATTTGCACATATGCATGTCTTAAATCTGTACCAACAATCATTTCCACCAGCCCAGTTTATTGTGTAGCAATAAAGAGTATCTTCTTTTCTAAAAAAGTCTATTCTATCAATATAAATACTTCAGTATTACAATCAAGAGAGGCCAGCTGAAAAAAAAAAAAAAGAAGATAACAGATCACACGTTGTGTCTAAACAACATGTACATTATAACAATGCATATAGTAAATCCTTCAACATGAGATGCATGCATGCACAAGATGCCATCACTAAACCTGCATTAGAACTGATCTACAGCACAACAAATATCCTCATCCCCGTCATACCTGCGAATGCAGTCTGCTGTATAAGTCCAAACTCTGCATGACCTTCCTGGTGCCTTTTTATCTCCCGAATGGAATCAGGATGGATTCACCTCATGCAGCAAGCACTGATCCAACTTATCTCAAAGATCAGTGCACTCACAGACACGCAAACACACTCATGCCTGCACACACACAGTTCACACTGAAGATTATGGTTACATCAGCTCTCCTTGATGCAAACTTACACTCTTTATCTTTCACTGTCTAGCTCTCTCTCTCTCTCTCTCTCTCTGATAGAGAGTGACTGCTGCAGCACTGTATTTCATTGCCTTCTCTCCAGATGCATGCTGGGAGAGGACTACATGCTGGATATCCTGACCTTGTTCTCTCCAAGGAGGTCTATTGCTGCATTCAAGTCACATCGGAATGATCGTATTTAGGAGATGAGCCCATTTGAACACCACCATCAGACAGCTGTACTCTCAGCTTCATTTAACACATTTTACCTATGTTTAATTCCACAGATTTTCCCCAAATTTAGCACAACAATTCAGAAAAAAAAAAAAAGTGTGCAGATTTTGTTCGGGCCTGATCATAGGCCCTACAAACATGAATGTTGATTGGACTCAACTGAGTTGTTGCATGCACTCCAAGAAATTAACTTAAATTATTGTCAGTTTTACTGAATCTTCCCTTCATCTTACTCAACAGATACATGTAACCAAGTGAAATTAGTTCACTCACAGCAAAGTTATAAGAGTCAACTTTGTTGAGATTAATGTCATAGCATTTACTATGTCAACTCAAATTGTTGCTAGCCAATTGTTAACTGAAAGAATAAACTGAACGTATGTAAGTTTAACGCTTATTATTAAACTAACATAATAATATGTAACACTAAAAAAAATTTAGTTTTGCATGTACTCAAAAAGCTATTGTCCAATTTACTTGAATTTATTTAGTTCATACAACTTAACTGTGGCTTGTTGGAACTACTCAACACTGCTGTGTAGAACCACTTGACAATTATTTTTCTCCCCAGTTTGGAATGCCCAGTTCCCAATGCGCTCTAAATCCTCGTGGTGGTGTAGTGACTTGCCTCAATCTGGGTGGTGGAGGACGAATCTCAGTTGCCTCTGTGTCTGAGACAGACAATCTGCGCATCTTATCACGTGGCTTGTTGAGCACGTTACCGCGGAGACCTAGCGCGTGTGGAGGCCTCATGCTATTCTCTGCGGCATCCACGCACAACTCACCACATGCCCCACCGAGAGCGAGAACCACATTATAGCGCCATGAGGAGGTTAACCCAACGTGACACAACCCTCCCTAGCAACCGGGACAATTGGTTGCTTAGGGTGCCTGACTGGAGTCACTCAGCACGCCCTGGATTTGAACTTGTGACTCCAGGTGTGGTAGTCAGCGTCTTTACTTGCTGAGCTACATAGGCCCCACCAATTGACAATTCTTTAAGTAAATCCAATAGTTAATTATTTTTTCTTTTTTTCTTTTTTTTTTTTGAGTGTGTGTTGAGCATTCCAAATCATTAATTTGTGAGGTTCCATAATGGTTACAGGCTTTTTACAGCAAACTCGAAATGGAAACAATGGAGCTATGGAGAACTATGGAGCCTCTCACACCATGTGCGAGCAATTGTGTGCCGATAAAGTGAAGCTGCGACTGAATATGCATACTTTTCTACTATATAGTATGCCAAAACAGTATGCCGATTAAGAAGGGTGTCCAAATCCTCAGTATTCATAAAAGAGTAATCGAGAAATACCCAGATGACCTACTATTGGCACTGGACACTGAACTATCCAATAATCCTATGGGAGCTGAAGAGATATCACATTCATAACACTGACTTAAAAAAAAAAAAAAAAAGGTGGAGAACCCCGAGTTGGACGGCTCATTTCAACTGTAATTACTAGTATATACCAAAAAAGTTGTTCCTTGTGCTTAAATTGTACTTGTCTAACAAAACCAGGATAGATTATTTTAGCAGTTGTTGTTACTACATCATACTACAACATGTTACTACGTCATAATGTGCATGTGTTGAGTGTGTCCATACTGGGTCGAAGCCAAAAAAGTATACTTTGAAAGGCTGTGTGCTCGACTATGCATGAGACAGAAAGGCACGTGGAAAAACAAAGTATACCCCTAGCCTTTAGAGGCAGCTCAGACCAAAGATATTCTTGCCCTAAAATGAGTTAGATACAGCACAACGAATAGAAAAGAACACAGTTGTCTTGAGACTTCTTAAAAGTTTAAGTTCTTTATAACCTCGAACGGTATCTAAAAAATACGGTATTCCTGTGCTAGGCATTGAACCAGCGAGACACACCACACCTGTTGAAGACGTCCATCTAGAACGTTTAGATAGAAAAACTACTGAGAACTAGTGCAGCTTGATGCAAAATATATTTGGTGTGAATGGCCCCCCATGTCCCAAATCGTACATCACTATGGCTTGTAAGAAATTTTACTCTAAACATGCGCAATATCTAGCCGATATAAATATTTTAGAAATGCCAATATATTTTCCCTATAGACTTTTTCATGATTTTTCCATCCCTGGAAAACACCATTTTAAAACTCCCTGATGTAATAGTGTTGTGTATTAACAGCAATACTCATATTCATTCTTAACCATTTTCTACCCCTTTCTGACATTAGAAAAGGCAATTCTGCTCATATATAGAACAGATCATGGCTCTCAGACAAGAGAAGACATTCGATTTGAGCGTTGGTGCAGAGATTTTCACTGATCCTTTGTTGCTGTGCACGCAGTGATTTCCTCATCTAAATTATGCTCTCTACCACAACAATAAATATACTGTAGATGATTAATCTTGTGAAAATACCACAAGAAAAAAAACTGCAGTTCATATAATGAAGTTGCGTTGTAAAATCAAGAGAGAATGATGATTTGAAAACATGCTATTCTGCTGTAGTTTACTTGATATAAATCTCTGATGCATGGTAAGATTACTGTAGGCTGACGTTTCAAGGTCTTTTCTGAAATCCTGGAGAAACAAGGTGAAATGAGCGTGTTGAGCAGCGTCCTATAGCTGTGACCTTTTGATATCTAGAAGCTTCAGCAATGTCTCAGGGGAGACAGCCTGAATACATGAGCAGCATACTGAGAACAAGTACATAAGATTTTGTAAGATTTTGAAGAATCTGTAGCACTATGAAATCCAGGCAACTGAGGTTTTCAAGCAGTGTTCCAGTAGAAGTTCATGCATTTTAGTCACTATATTACCTTTGTGTTTACCTTTGTGTTGAACAGTCACATTTATAGTCGCACTGGAGACCCACCCAAGAGTCCTGAAACAATTTGAATGCTGTTTTCAGGATAAACCCTGATTTCAGGGTATTCTGAAGTTTGTTACATCCTCCTACGCCATTCATTTACATTTACATTATTCATTTGGCAGACGCTTTTATCCAAAGCGACTTAAAAAAGAGGAAAACATAAGCGAATCATCTTAAGGAGACAGTGGTATGAAAAGTGCTGTATTGCAAAGTTTCACTAGCATCAGAATAGCATTCAAAACAGAATAACGTGCAACAGGAATTTTTTTTTTTTTTTTAATGACTGATTAAGTGCTCATGGAAAAGATGTGTTTTTAGTCGTTTTTGAAGACAGAGAGCGAGTCAGCTTCACGGATGGAGTTGGGAAGGTCGTTCCACCAACGTGGTATGATGAAGCTGAAAGTCTGGGAAAGTGTTTTGGTGCCTCTTTGTGTTGGTACAACAAGGCGACGTTCTTTAGCTGACCGCAGGCTTCTAGTGGGTGCGTAGCTCTGCATAAATGATTTTAGGTATGCTGGAGCAGACCCAGTGACTGTTTTGTATGCCAGCATCAGAGCCTTGAATTTGATACGTGCATCAACCGGCAGCCAGTGGAGAGAGACAAGGAGTGGTGTAACATGCGCTCTCTTTGGTTCATTAAAGACCAGATGCGCTGCTGCATTCTGGATCTGGATTCCTGCCGTAAGCAACATTCAATGTCTACTCTTTAAGATCCATAAGTAGGTAAATAATGTCTATGTTCAGACCTGTGTTATGCCACAAATGTGTTTCAGCCTACTGTGTGACTGTGTCTAGTCTCGCGTAGCCAGACTTTTGAATATCTGCATAATGTCTGGTCCACTTTGCAACCTACAGAACGTTAGAGACCATCTGACCAACAAGTAAAGTGGCCAATCACAGTTTTGTTTTACATGCGGTTTAGGGGTGGGTAAATCTCAAATACATGATTCCACAATGAGCTTTAACAACAAGGAAAAAATAATTCCAATAATGTCGGAAAACAGAGAAAATTGGCAAAAAATTTGTGTAGATTGATGTAAAAAATTCCTACCAACAAAACGTAATAAAGCCACTGAGAAACTCATATCAGTGCACCACTAATTTTTAGTAAATAGTGTGTAAAATAAGTGTTCATTTCAATTCAGCAATGTTGTGTGCTATCATTAAATTGTATTATAATGTCATTATATCAGCCCTTGGCCACCTGCTCTCTGGATATCAGTATTATCAGCATTCCTCTTTAAAGACCCCATATCAGTCGACCACTACTGCTAACCATTGTTGGGTAAGTTACTCAAATAAAGTAATCCACTACAAATTACTAAATACTTTCCTAAAATTGTAATAAGATTACTTTACTGATTACTTCATTGTAACAGTAATCACCTTAATAATTACTTTCAACGTACTTTCTAAAGCACTGTTCACAGAATTGTTTTGTTATTCTGCTCAACAAATTCTACGTAACGTTTATATTTCCTCCTTGTTCATTGTCGGATGCAAGTCATACACTAATTTCTTTCTTAAGGCCGATTAATACTTCTGCATCAAACCTACGCCGTAGCCTGATGTGATCCTCTTGAAAAATTTAACTGCATGGGGTATCGACGCAGACCACGACAGTTGTGATATTTTGTGAACCTGAATGAGGTTTTCACCGTATGTTTGACAGTGGCGTATAGTAAATAATCATATTTCATAAGTCATGAAAGTGGAACACTTCTAATTTGACAGCAAATTAAAAAGCACCTGTTAAGAATTGGTTATTTTGCCTAAATGCATTGTAAAGTCCAGCTTTTAAGCTTTAAAATGACAGACACAAATTTTGTGTTGGTCAAGCGAGTATTAATTTGATTTTTTCTTTTTTTCCTTCACGGAGCGTCAAAAGTATGCTAAAACATTTTTTAAGCATCTCAAGAAATAGCATACTATACCTGATTTATTTTCTCTTTGCATGGCAGACAATATGTATAGTAAATAATATTATGTAACGAAATCTCCACATGTTCACATCCTTTGATAAACTCATTTTTAATGCTATAATAATTTAATAAATATGAATCCACAAACTGCTTTGCTTTTTCTAAATATGAAATGTATAATTATTTCAGAAATGAAGGCATTTCCTCTCAGTACAATAGCATTTTGGCTGTGTACGCACAGAACGATAAATGCAAACTACCACGTTGGCCACTACGTGGAGCCTGCGGCATAGGTTCGACACATAAGTATAAACTGGCCTTTATAATTAATAGTTAGCCGTCGTAGAAATGCAAACAGCCAAAAAAAAAAATAATTTTCTTCTTATTTTTCTGATTTTATGCCATTATATATCTCAGGGTGTAAATAAGGTGGCTTCGGAAAAACTGCTTTTGTTTTGTTTCCAATCATGTCACCTGTAACTGATTCAAATTTTGTGTTGATACAACAAAGCAATCAAAAGTTATAGCACAACAAAGATTATTTATCCTAGTTTCCAAAAACATCTCCAAGTGTTTAAAAGCCTCTCCAAACAAATAAAATATAATAACTGTACACAAGAACTAATTACACATGCAAACACAACAATGACTAAAGGTTTGCACAGCACGCAGACATGATTTTAGTCATGAGATTTCACAGAATGAGCTTCATTCTGTGCCATTTGAGTCATCATTTAGTCTGTGTCATGTACTTAGTGCCATCTCCTGGTGGCCATATGTAATTACAGGGAATAGTCACATCTATTATCACGACTCTCTGCCCAAATAATGAGGATTATCACCACTGGCTGAAGCAATCTGAACCCTGTTGGATTGATTTAGCGATCCATGACACTACAGCGATTCCGATGACATCATCTGATCCAGGAAAGCTAACGTGTATGTAGCAAGATTAGCCAGATGCCAGATAGCCAGATGCCATGTGTGCATTGAGCACATTGTGCTTCGTGTCAATTATCTAATGATCTTTGCATCCGAATAATTTTCGTATCGGCGTGTTTGAAAGATAATCGCCTCCTCTAAGTAATGGTATGTGATCTTTTATGTTCTGTTTATTTTTCGTGAAGTTATAAGCAAAAATGCAGCATATGAGCAACACCTGTTCACATGAAACATGTATGTCAAAAACATATACTTAACTATTATGTGCTATATTTTTGTCTGTGAGTAAAACAAATAGACTGGTTGTATTTTACTCTTTGAGAGCTTTCCAACAACATAAGATAAATGGCTATTTGATAAGTTTTATGTTTTTACCGATTACAATAATATGTGCAGAGCAAAACTATTAGTAAATTATCAAAATGGAACACTTCTGATTTGTCTGCAAATTTCAAAGCACTTGTTCAGTTTTGGTCATAATGCCTACATACACTATATTGCCAAAAGTATTCGCTCACCCATCCAAATAATTGAATTCAGGTGTTCCAATCACTTCCATGGCCACAGGTGTATAAAATGAAGCACCTAGGCATGCAGACTGCTTCTACAAACATTTGTGAAAGAATGGGCCACTCTCAGGAGCTCAGTGAATTCCAGCGTGGTACTGTGATAGGATGCCACCTGTGCAACAAGTCCAGTCGTGAAATTTCCTCACTACTAAATATTCCACAGTCAACTGTCAGTGGTATTATAACAAAGTGGAAGCGATTGGGAATGACAGCAACTCAGCCACGAAGTGGTAGGCCACGTAAAATGACAGAGCTGGGTCAGCGGATGCTGAGGCGCATAGTGCGCAGAGGTCGCCAACTTTCTGCAGAGTCAATCACTACAGACCTCCAAAGTTCATGTGGCCTCAAGAACAGTGCGTAGAGAGCTTCGTGGAATGGGTTTCCATGGCCGAGCAGCTGCATCCAAGCCATACATCACCAAGTGCAATGCAAAGCGTCGGATGCAGTGGTGTAAAGCACGCCGCCACTGGACTCTAGAGCAGTGGAGACGCGTTCTCTGGAGTGACAAATCACGCTTCTCCATCTGGCAATCTGATGGACGAGTCTGGGTTTGGCGGTTGCCAG
Organism: Myxocyprinus asiaticus; assembly: GCF_019703515.2. NCBI lineage: Eukaryota > Metazoa > Chordata > Actinopteri > Cypriniformes > Catostomidae > Myxocyprinus > Myxocyprinus asiaticus. Next base: position 48,575,199 of record NC_059354.1, read on the forward strand.
GAGAACGGTACTTGTCTGACTGCATTGTGCCAACTGTGAAGTTTGGTGGAGGGGGGATTATGGTGTGGGGTTGTTTTTCAGGAGCTGGGCTTGGCCCCTTAGTTCCAGTGAAAGGAACTCTGAATGCTTCAGCATACCAAGAGATTTTGGACAATTCCATGCTCCCAACTTTGTGAGAACAGTTTGGGGATGGCCCCTTCCTGTTCCAACATGACTGCACACCAGTGCACAAAGCAAGGTCCATAAAGACATGGATGAGCGAGTTTGGTGTGGAAGAACTTGACTGGCCTGCACAGAGTCCTGACCTCAACCCGATAGAGCACCTTTGGGATGAATTAGAGCGAAGACTGCGAGCCAGGCCTTCTCGTCCAACATCAGTGTCTGACCTCACAAATGCGCTTCTGGAAGAATGGTCAAAAATTCCCATAAACACACTCCTAAACCTTGTGGAAAGCCTTCCCAGAAGAGTTGAAGCTGTTATAGCTGCAAAGGGTGGGCCGACGTCATATTAAACCCTATGGATTAAGAATGGGATGTCACTTAAGTTCATATGCGTCTAAAGGCAGATGAGCGAATACTTTTGGCAATATAGTGTATGTAGAGATTCTAAGCTTTAAAACGATACCTATTTTGGGCTGATCAAGGCTGTAGTTATTAATATTTTGATTTATTTTTTATCCCACGGGCCCATCCAAGCATAAAGGGTTAATTAGTGACAAGGAAAGCTGAAGGAAAATGTAAAGTGAGTTAAACAATCCTACTCACCACACTTTGTCCTCCAGGAGGGGTGACCACCTGCAGAATCCAAAATATTCCCATTTGTTTTCAGACACAATATTAATAATACTTGGCACAGATGATCAAACTACAGCATTCAGACATGCAGCCGGTCTACTATCTGAACTTTCTCACAGTGTTGAAAATATTCTGGCAATCGTTTTGCTACATTAAATTTTAATGCACAATACAGTTTTTGCATGCTTTCTTTGTAGCTAGGCAGAAGCTATAGGTTAACAAAAGTCTAGCAAATTGACACTGAATGTATACTTTCGGCATTTGGAAATAAAAAATAGCCTTTTTTTCAATTCTAATCATGCATGAACACAACGTCTTCAGTGTAAATTGTTTTCAATACATGGTCAACCACACTTGCTGTGTATTTTACAGAGCCAACCCCAAAATGCTAAATCTCTGGCATTGTCAGCAATACTGAGCAGATTTCATTTGCACCAGTGGACACGTAGGATAAGGTCTAATTTTACCCCCTAAATGGATGTACATTTTTAGCAGAGGAAGTACCAGAACATCTTCCCTTTCAAGCAGAATAATCCTGGATATCTAAAGAGCACCAATTAGTTTAAAACAATCCCAGAAACCTTCCGTACATGTTTAATCTATACTAAAGGCCATTACATGAACATCTCTAGTGCATTATCCAAAAAACAGTCAGTACATTGACTGAATTTATATTGAAATTACAGCCCTCTGCCTATAAAAACAATGCATATAATTGGCTCGCATCACCGATTAATGTCTTGGAGACACAATTTGCCTGGTTCATGCTGACATAATCGCTGTCAACAGATATATGTTTCTGTACTGCTCACATTTTACATTAAGCAATAATAATCAGCTTTGTCAGTCCGCTTTGGATTCATGCTGAGCGGAACAATTTTTTCTCTGTAATCTGAATAATAAAGCTTAGCTTTGTCTTAGTGGAGAGCTTTGCAAAAGCCATCATTATATTGTCCTGTGATACCAGAAAACCATGTGAACTACCGATTGACAGAAATTGTTTTTTTTAGTGGCCAGTACTGATAAAGATATGCATGGCCGATATACAGTACTGTGTAAAAGTCTTAGTCACATAAGATGCTTCACAAAAACATTTGCCTTAAGAGGGTTATTTATATTTTCAGCTTTAGTGTGTCAATAGGAAATATACATTTTAGACTCCCAAACATTTCTTTTGCAAATTGAATAGAATAGAATAGAATAGAATAGAATAGAATAGAAGAACAGGGAGCCCTGCAACAGAAGGCATGGTCCCCAAAGTGCCCCCCACTGAACATCGAGTCAGTCTGAGATTACATAAAGAGACAGAAGCAATTGAGACAGCCTAAATAGATAGAAGAACTGTGGCAAATTCTCCAAGAAGCTTGGAACATCCTATCTGCCAACAACCAAGAAAAACTGTGTCCAGGTGTATCTAGGAGAATTGGTGCTGTTTTAAAGGCAAAGGTGGCCACGCCAAATATTGATTTAGCTTTTTATGTTTACTGGACTTTGTATGACGTTAATTGAAAAATGAAAACTATTTATGTCATTATTTTTGAAGACATCCTCATTATGCAATATTTTTCACAAGTGCCTAAAACTTTTGCACAGTACTGTAATGCCCATATATACTGTCCATATGATAATGTACAGTAATGTTGACAAGTGAGACATACACAAAATGGCTTTAATGAATTATTAGCCAATGTTGATCATTTCAATATGGCCAAATATCGGCTGATTAATCAGACTGAACAATATATCGGTTTATCATTACAGAAAAATATTTGGAAACAGTAAAAGTGAGTTTGCTGTCTGTACATTTTTATGTTAATCAGCCAATAAGGCACAGTTACCAGCCAATGAGATGAATAGGAATACTATAAGATAGCTTTCTCCAGGTATAATAAACTTCCTCGGTTAGACCTCACTGACTTCAATTTGGCATACATTTTTTCAAGCATTTTTATTGTAAGAAATAATATAAACGTTTTTTCTCAATTTGAACCATTTAGTATGATTTTTTTCCTTTTTTTTTTTTTTCTTTTTTTTTTACAATGTCTGGACAGGTCTAGACATTTATTTACAAAAAATAACAAAAAATATAATTCTGAAACTGCAAACATGATCATCTTAGTAGAGGTGTATTCAAGTGAATGCATTAATGTAGTTTTGCATCTTCGATTACACAGCATTACAGCAATGACTTTGAGACTCTGCTAACTTTAATAATCTCAATTAAATGGGTGTTAAAGTGTCATTATCCAAAACTACCCATCTGTATGAGTACGCGCTGCTCAGAGCTGTTTTGAGGGTCACTCAAAAGCTGCTTTTCTGCCAGCACTGAAAGAATGAAAGAATACTTTTCTCGAGTGATTAGAGCAGAGTTGTTAGTGGTGCTTGAAGGATTAAAAAGATTAAAAAACAATACTTTCCGCTTTTTTCTGGTGTGGCTGTGGACAGCAACGCAAGTCCCCAACACACAAAAATACACTCAGCATTTGCCAACAACTCCAGAAGTTTGGACCAGACTCTAATGCTGCTGTATTTAGTCTCTCTGAAATCTTAAAGATTTGCCAGGCTTACTGTGCTCTACATTGTTAGAAATATACTGTAGTATACTAACATTAAAATCTGTTTACAGCATTGTTGCATTCTCCAAACATACAGTATATGCATACCAAATGCACATCTGTGAATGATCCGACTGTTATCACTTTTAATGCTTTAACGCAAGGCTCATATTATTTATAATTTTCATATTACATACTTCTAATTATTTATTTGTTTCCCTGAGGTCCACTTATAATGCTAGAAAGGTTTTGTCTCAAAAATCATAATTTCATTTTTCATGGCTGCTGTGCCTTTAAGAGTTTATGTAAACATTGTATTCACATGTGAAATGACTAACTGCACTTACTCACGAGCTGCGTGTTGTGGTCGAATATTGTTTTTACCACCCCATCCTTCAATAACAGCCTCTTTATAAAGCTGCACATAGAAATGTTAAAATGTGCAATTCAAACTGTTAAGATCAGACTGAAATTGTCAGATATCTTGTTAAAATCAACTTCAGTTGCTCGTTTCTAATGTTGTGGTTATTCAGACAGATCTGCAGAGCGGCTACACATAGACAGTAACAGCACAAGATTTGACACACTTTACCACCATTTATGCAGCTTCATTTCAATAAATGGTCTATTTTTTGAAAGTTACAGTATATATACCACAATGAACAGTTTTATCTAAAAAAAAAAAAAAAGTAAAACAAAAAAAGGAACATTTGATTCCTTATGATATGAGATCATAAATTAGTGTGTGACATATAATACTGTATATAATCAGAAACTGATATCTTGTATTTCTGAACTCGTGAACATTATGTGACTCTGGCAAAATTTTTGCAAAACTAAATTACGTGCCTTATTACACATTTTGCTGTAGTTTCCCAGTGACATGTCCAGTGGGGGGCGCCAAAAGTGAGGGAAATGGTGTTGTAATCAGACGAGGCTTTTAAGGTGAATATTAGATGGAGGTTTTAATGAGTAAAACGTACCTCCCTAACCTAACAATTTAGCCTAAACTTAACCAAAAGTGTCCTAAAAGCAAATGAGAGGTGAACAGAACAGATATCCTTACCCTTTACCAATGCAAAACCTAACTGATAGCATCCAAAAACTATATGCAAAATGAAAAGCACATTTTCTGAAGTAACCATGTCATTTTGTATCGCTTCTGTGACACGTATCAGCCTTCGAGTCTAAAGTCCAACACTCTATCAGGTGAGCTACGACGGAAGCTAATCACATTGGAATAACTGTGTAAATGTAGGTGAATCTATATATACAGTATATATATATATATATTTATAAATGATGTGTTATAGTAAAAGTGTTTTGAAATCATAACAAGTCTTAAAAACAATGGTACTCTTTGGTCCTGACTAAAAAATGTTAAATGCAATAAAGGCCCAAAATGTTATCATTTTTGGTTTTAAAAGATATGTTGTTGTTTTTTTAAGTTCAAACAGTACAAGACCATCACTGTGTCTGCATTGCTAGCAATCTTTTCTTTCTATTTATGCTGTCTTAAAGAAAGACGAATATAATTTGAATTTCTTTTCATCACTGATGTATCTGTAAAATGACATGGCTGTGACAGCATGGCTAGCAAAAAGAAAATACACAAAATGATTTACTGCCCTCAAGTTGTCCCTCTTTTTCTGTTTTTTTTTTCCATACAAAAATATTGAATGGAAGTATTGTAAAAATGTCATATTGAAAAAGTAACAGCATATGGTTATGAACAACATTACTCGTAAATGAGCGAGTAAAAGTAAATTTTTCATTTTTAGGTGAACTACTCCTTTTATTCTTTTTTTTTTTATCCCCTTTTCTCCCAATTTGGAATGCCCAATTCCCACTACTTAGTAGGTCCTCATGGTGGTGCGGTTACTCACCTCAATCCGGGTGGTGGAGGACAAGTCTCAGTTGCCTCCACTTCTGAGACCGTCAATCCGCGCATTTTATCATGTGGCTCGCTGTGCATGACACCGTGGAGACTCACAGCATATGGAGGCTCATGCTACTCTCCACGATCCACGTACAACTTACCACGCGCCCCACTGAGAGCGAGAACCACTAATTGCAACCACGAGGAGGTTACCCCATGTGACTCTACCCTCCCTAGCAACCGGGCCAATTTGGTTGCTTAGGAGACCTGGCTGGAGTCACTCAGCACGCCCTGGATTTGAACTCGCGACTCCAGGGGTGGTAGTCTGCATCAATACTCAATGAGCTACCCAGGCCCACCGGTGAACTACTCCTTTAACTGGTGGCTCATTTTTTGGGCGCAGAGCTGACAAGGACATACTCAAAATAAAATCTCTTAAAAGAAGACTCTTTGGAGATGATGTACAAAATATACTGATTAATGAATGTATAGTTATAAAGAGATAAAGCTTTAAAGTTTGGTCACTCCATCAGAGTGATTGCTTTACTCCTTACACTGTGATCATCTGATGCCCGATGGCCCGATCTATTGCCCCGGGGTCACGGATAATCTGTGGCCACAGGGACACTCATCCTGCTTGTAAATTAAAATGAGACGGACAGCTGTCAAACACGCTCTCTGAGAGCATTAATACATCCTGGATTAAACATAGGCTATCATATACTGCATTTACAGCACTGTATAGCAAAATTACAGTTTTATTGGGAATTCACATGGAATTACGAAGCATTAGGAGATGTGCTGAAAGATCCGAGTTGGGAGGGCCAGGATAAAACCAGTGACATACTTGAAAAAGTATATTACTATTGGGTGGATCTCACGAAAACTTGTCCATGTCACATTTCACCAGAAAAAAAAATAAATAAAAATATATATATATATATATATATATATATATATATATATATATATATATATATATTGTATCGACAAAATGAAGCTTGTATTTATGGCTATTATGAATTTTTGCACTGTGACAATATTTTCATGACAATTAAGCACATTTCTTCCCCAAATTCCAATAAATACAATGTGTCCAGAATTTTTACATTTCAATAAGTCCCTTTATTCTCAACAATGACTCTCAGTGGATTAGCAGCAGGCCCACGCTGAATATATGAGAGAACTCTACATAAAATTTCAATTTGATTCAGAATGCAAGTCGTTCATAAAATTGTAAACATCCCTTGCACCATAAGTGTTTCTTTATTAAATATTTTGCTTTCCAATATGAGTACTATCATCTTGGTTTAACACATTTTTACATTTTGCAAATAATTACAAAAGATGTTACCCAAAAATCTGCACAGAAAATGTGGATGAAGTCAGCCGTTTCCATCTGGACCTGATTATGATCAGTACTGTACTGTCAATACTGTATACTGTATAACTATTACTGTAATACCTACTGTAACACGGTGATTTCTCTTATTTAAAGGAACGTTCCAGGTTCAATACAAGTTCAGATCAATCGATAGCATTTGTGGCATAATGTTGATTACCACAACAAATCATTTTGACTTGTCCCACGTTTATTTTAAAAAAAAATAATTAGGGTTAGGGTTTGGGTAGGTAAAATGTAGTTACAGTAAGGCAATTACAATGGAAGCCTTTAGGGCCAGTTCATAAACACTAAAATACACACAGTTTCAAAAGTCACATCAAATAGACACAAAATGTAAACATTATACGTGTTAACATGATTTTTTTCAGCATTACAGCATTTTACGAGATTACAAGGTTTACTGGTGTTCTTGTCAAGACAACAAAGTTGCAACATTGGATATAACTTTACACAGTTATGGTTAGTTAGCGATTTTTTCACACTAAAATCATGTTAACATGTATAATGTTTACGTCTTGTGGCTATACTTTTGAAAAAGTCTGTATTTTAATTCCATTTAAAGCGTCCTATACTGTAACTGCAATTTTGTTCTTTTCTTTTCTTTAATATATATATATATATATATATTGCTACAATGCAAAAATTAGCTCCATTGCCTTTATGCAAAATCTTTTCTTTCTTTCTTTCCATTTTTGGGGTGAAATAGGCTATGACCCAGATTCTTGACAGGAGAATAACCCTATTACAGCTATCAGTAGGTTCCATGAGATATTACAAATTAGGGTACACATTTTTTAAACAAGATCTTGATCCTTTCTTAAGAACGTCATTAACCCTTGGTTTAGTTTAGTCTTTTCCGTGTACAAATACAGACAATATTCTCTTATACTGCATGACAGCGCAATGAACCTGTGGCCAATATATTCCCTCAGTCAGTCACACAAATGAACAATCCTCGAGTGCTCTGTGTTATTAAAACGCGTCCCGATGTGCCACATGCAAAAGCCGCAACATTTAGTCATGCAATGTGAACAACTGTGAAATGTCACGCGCTACATGCACCAGCGTAACTGGAAAACGAGTGTGATCCATTCACTGATGCTAAAAGTATCTGTTACATTGATTCGCCAAAAACCAGAACGCATGATCATTTCACAGATAGGACAGATTTAGTAGCCAACTGCAGCGCTCCTTGTGTGCTGCATATGATGTGTTGAATCCAAGGCTGAATTAAAAAGAGCAGCTTACCGTCGGCAGCAAAGGCTCCATTTGTGCGCCTTGGTCCTTCGCGTCCATCTTTCTGTACCTGTAGAACAGCTGTAGTGTAAGTAGTGCGCGTGTAGTGTCCGCGGATGAGATGCGTCACCGCCGCGCTCCGGTTCGCGTTTAGCGGCAACACGCTGTCAGGGCAGAGACGCTCCGGTCACATATTTAGCGAAGTGATATTAGTGCTGTTGAAGGGGCGCGGAGATTTTATTCTCACTTATAAGAGCGCATGTTAGCTGCGGTGTGACGCAGCAGAAGGGAGGGTGTATTAATATTTTGCTATAGTGCCTCTTAATTTTCTTGGACTGCCCTTTGAAGAGAGATTAGACTGTCAAATAGCACTAACAACTTGGTAATAGAGAGTAAAGTATATGTGTATAGTCAAAAACTGTAAAAGTCTGATTCATTTTGGTTAATTATGGGTGATCGGGGCTAATTGTCACACAGGAAAGTTGACACAAGAGCAGACTCCGTAACTATAATGTATTGAGTGCAAAGTCCAAATGCACAAATGTTTGTTTTCTCAAGCAGTGAGTTTTGTATGTTGCACCTTAAAGGAATAGTTCACCCCAAAATGAAAATTCTGTCATCATTTACTCACCCTCATGTTGTTCCATACCGGTATGACTTTCATTCTTTCTTGGATCACAAAAGATGATAGACAGTATTATGATTTCAGTCTATACAAGTAAAGTGGATGGTGACTAAGACTGAGTCATTAAAAAAAGAAAATTAATATATTAAGTTTCTGTTTTTTAATAAAACAAAGCCTGAAATATGGTCACCGTATTTTTTAAGGTACATTTCTGGCAACAGCTACCACAGCTGTCTGTATTTTACCGTAAATGTATTGGATTATATATATATATATATATATATATATATATATATATATATATATATATATATATATATATATATATAAAGTCATGTGGGTTTGGAACAACATGAGGGAGAGAAAATTATTACAGAACTTTCCATTTTTGTGAATTCTATTCTCCCAATTAAAATTCCAATTTCGTTGTATTTTTGTAATAGGTGGTGGGTATGCATGTGAACACAATAAAACCACACTGTCGTCATATGTGTTTTATATGTTGTAAATGTATTTAATTTGTAATTTTGCTGTTTCATGAATCATTTTGTGCATCATAATTTGTTTTACTGTTTAAATTTAGCTCAACAGTCTGTAATAGGCTGTTTAGTGGCAGGTTCCCATTATGACAATTTACCCCATGTATTGTAGTCACAAAAAGTCAACATGTGTTCAATGAGCTACATCAAGTTCAGTAGCCTTTTGCATTAAGTTGTCTCTTCAGAAACTGACTTTAAGAAATAAACCTATTCTGAGAAACATTCACTGAATTAAATAAGTGTGACCACTAGCCCCAGCCTGCACAAAATGTAAACATACGACTCACATATGTAAAAATCCCAGGGATTTATATGTATGCTTAATGCATTATAATGCAGTGGATATCTGTATGACATAGCTATGTCATCCAACACTTTCATTACAATCACTTTTGCCAACAGCACTCTATATTTTGTCTTAACTATAGTCACTGTTTTTGTACTAAGGGCAATCAACATTCCACAGCAGCACAGCTACACTTTTACATCTGCCATCTGTACTACCACTGTCAGGCCTGCGCTATGGCTGAACTTCTTAAATTATTAGGGTGAAGCTGATATTTTAAAAAAAATTAATAAATAAATAAATAAAAACTTCCTAGACAATCTTTAAGCTGCTTTTTACTAGTGCTATTGTGAGTGGTGGGGCATGTGGGGCCCTGATCTATTCTGCCAAGCCGCTGATAATAGGTACCCCCAGTGAACACCTAGCGAGGGCCCCTTTGCCTTTACAGGGCAAAAATTGAAAGTATCCATCCTGTCTAATGTTATTTTTATGGATGGGGCACTGACATCCCAATGGATTTATTTCTGTCTTTGAAGAGGGCATGGCACACTGTAGTTTTAGATTTAGTGTTGTTTTAGTTTTAACTATCAGTAGACCTAAATTAATATATTACTGATTGTTTTTATTCACTGAAAGTATTATACTTCATTCAATAAAGTGGAAGGCTCTATAAATGTCATTATTATGACATTGTCGCCCTGTAGTGTTTGTAACTGTGTAATACAGACTGGGGTTTACAGTGGCCGAGCTGATTGGTGGTGGTATGCTATTCTGGCTTTTTCTTACACATTACATTTTCGAAATAAAACAATAAACTGTACTTTTTTAGATTAAAATCTCTTAATAAATTACATATGCGAAATCTAGACAAAAATTGTTATTTAATTATAATTATTTCATTTTGTATAAGATCGTTTCATTCACTACGGGTAGCCTATACAGTAAGTGAACCACAAGGAGGCAGCAAACACTCAAACAGCATGCAGGTTTTCTCATTTGGCTCCTTCAGAAACATTATTTTTTGTGTTCCAGTGATGCAAGTCTAACTATTCATAACGAATATTTCTGGACTGAATTCTGACAAAAGATGCACAATAAAAGATATATGAAAGATTATAGAACATGCTCAAAGAAGACTGCTCATCCTGTTACACTTATAGCACGGATTTAAAGATATTTTAGGCTATACACTCAAATATAATAATAATAATAATAATAATAATAATAATAACGCATTTCAATTTCATAACAAAAATACATCATATCGAATTGAGTAATCTTTAATAAAACTAACATTAAATAACTAAATATTTTAAGTTTTTTTTTATTTAATTCTGTTAAACATTACACAATTATATTTGATGTCATTTTGTTATGAAATTAAAATGCATTCATGCATAAAAATGCTTTAAAAAATGCTAAAATATTTTTTGAGATTTATTCACAACTCTGGACAGTTTATGAAATCTTGTTAGAAATTGTTATCATTTTTCTAAGGCTGTAATAATAGCTCCTAAGTCTTTTGCTGGCAAGAGCCGAATGCTCATTTACACATTTACATCCATGAATTGTGTGCGGGACCTGCCATTTGACTCCTTGTAAATTAAATCCCAAATCACATATAGGCCTATTAATAAAGCTTAAAGATTTACTGATTACTGCTTGTAAAACGCGACTTAAAAATAAACTACATTTGCTGTACAATAAGTATTAGATTTTATTGCTGTTTATTTAGATGTTGCGTATTTAAAAGGGAATACAGTGGGACCCACTTTAAAATAGAATTCATTGCATTAAATAACAAAATATCTAACCATGTGGAATCTGCAAACAAATGATGCTAGATCTGTTCGTAGAACCAACTTCATTCTTCAACTTCTATTCTTGCATTTCATCAAACAACTTCTTGTGAAATATGTTGATCAAGTTACTTGATTTGTTATTTTGGAATCTAATGCATTATCTATTGCAATGCTTTGCGGTTTACATTTTATTTTACAAATGTACCGTACAGGCAACAACAAAAATGGAACAATATTCCCATTGTGACTGAGAGCTCTTTTGGAACAGAATTATTTGGTTTTGGAACCAGTTTGGATTCTTGTGTAGGTTACTTCGCCTTGCAGGGTTTTCACATTCTTTCATATTTATTGCAAGCAAGCACACCACAATTACATGACCTTTACACATTAGCAGGTCTAATTCGCGTTTTTCCTCATGAGAGAACAGCCCATGAAACACAAATGAAAATGTCTATAAAAGGGTAATGAGATATCCACGATTTTACGCTTGTGTGGTACAAACATATGCTCTGACAACTTTACAACAACGTCCACAAAACGATGAAACTACTGACTACATGATATTCCCGAACAGACAATGCGACTCTAAAAAGCAACATCAATATAAGCCGACATCTGACAAGACATTTTTTTTCTTCTGTCAGATAAACTCTTTAGGTGGTCCCTTCAACAGGTGAGCAACATCATGTTTTAAACATCAAAATATCGAATATATGTAGCTATTCAAACGAACGAACGACTTCTAAGTACATTAAAACATGAAACTATTCTGTTTTTGCCATATTGTACATCAACATTGAACGAGAAAACCACAAATGGATAGATAAGTACACATATGTACAGTACTTTCATACTTACAATAGGCTTAACAGTTAAAACCTTAAATAAATGTCGCTTTTTCGCGTCAAGATTTTCATTTAAACCCGTCCTTTGAACGACGCGACCAAGTTCGGTCAGATGGATGAATAAATACCCCAATAATAAATTAATAAGCACATAAATAGGAACAAATAGATTATAAATCACTCCTTGAACATATTAGCCATAATGCATTAGTTCTTCCCAGTTTCTAACTGTGGGGGTAAAAGCTGTAGTAGCCGATGTCCTTGGAGCAGTTTTTCTCGCATTCCCTCGGCGTTAACATTTCGGATTTTAACGGAGACGAGGTTTCTGAAACCGGCGTGGCAGATGGCGAAATCCTCCTCCTCTTGGCTTGCTCAAAAATCCCAGAATCGCTCGAGTCGATGGACTTAATTGAGGACGGCGTTTCTATCCAGCTGGATTCAGACAGGTCTTTCGGTTTGGATTCATCCGGTGACCTGTCGGCCGCGATGGCGTCGCCGTCCTCGAGGCCAGGTAGCAGGTAACTGGAGGTCGTCGTTCTGGTGCTCCCCACGGAGTTGGATGGCCAGCAGGAGAGGACGGAGCTGGACTTGCTGCAATATTGCGGCGGGGTGCGAGTGCCCCACCCCGGCGGCTCGCTGTAATACCCCAGAGGCCTGCTGGAGCATCCCGCCCCGGGCAGGGGCAGCGCTTTCACTCCGGCAGCTGCGTACGACAGAAGGGTGGCCGCGTTACCGGCGAAATCAGCAGCCGCGGCGGCATCGTATGCCGAGGCGGCAAAGTCCAGTCGGTTGTTGGCAGGGGTGACAAACCATCGCTGCGGGGAGGCCACCGTGGTCTCCTCGGCTTGTTGCGGGGAGAGCAAGCTGTTACTAAGTGGGACGCTGCGGTCCGTGCCAGGAGCGCCTCCGACGCCAGGGTGAAAGCGGGACTTGGCATACGAGCTCACAAATTGGTCCTGCAGGAAAGAACCAGTCATGGCATATCTTGCGCTAGGCATGATCTGAGAGCGCGGCGAGTCACCCGGGGACGGCGTCAACCGATCAATGTCGCAACCTGTGTAGACACTGGAGAAAGATGGTAGACAAACACGTTAATGTTGCATATGACAGGCGTAAATAAAGCGTTGCCAATGCGTTATGGACATTCAAGAGCAAAAACTTTGTTCGATATCAATTTTCCATTCTGTGCGTAATTGCGCAAATGAACACGTGCACACTTTGCACGGAAAATGTGTATTTGTCTCATTTATTATATTAATGAGAATGCATAAAAATTACATAGTAAAAGAGGTCAAACATGTTTCTATTGAAATTTTAAGCATCTTGCTTAAATCTTGGTGGTCGAGGAACAGCGTGCATGCCAATAGTCATCTCGGGAAAGACATCAGATGCCCAAAAGCGGACAGGTGTTCTCAGAGCAATGAAGATAAGGTATTTAGGCTATGTCTTGAGACTTGGCACCCTAATCACAAAAGGGGGGTTTCTACATCGGTCAAAAGAAAATGACCATCAATAAAATGATCGCGTGTGTGCGTGTGTGTGTGTGTGTGTGTGGTGTGTGTGTGTGTGTGTGTGTGTGTGTGTGTGTGTGGATTTGACTTGGTTTTAGGAAAACCCGGCACTGCCTTCAGCCAGCATTGCGTAATAAATAATAGCCTAAACAGCAAGTGCACAAGAAACAATATTTGATTATGTTCGATATGAGCAATTGTTATTCTTCCGCGATCTTTAAATATAAAGCTAGAAAAAAAAAGAAATGCGCACAGGCTAAATGAGGATGGAAAAAAAAAAAAAAATCTGTCAACAAGAAACAGACTTACGTGTCATAATTGTCCCGGAATCCTTTTGCAAATGGATTGTGGTCGATTTTTAGCTGTGTGATCTGTAACAGAAACAGACAGAATAATCCATAAATCATAACTCTTCTCAGCATAATCTGATATCTCACAAATCCTTGCATCAAATTTGGGGGAGTTATGATTTCTTCCTTACGTCAGTATTTTGATAAGCGGTGACTGCGATAAACTGAGTCTCCGGGAAAGTGAACGTCTGCACGCGGTCAGGTTGGCTCGTATCCTCGGTTCCGTCCTCGTTCACCTGCACCACATGCAGTCGAGGCTGGTATTTATGCAGCGACTGCAGGACCACCATCTGTAGGAATTCAGGCGAATAAACGAGACCGTCAGAGAACGTCAACACGCTTCCTTGAGCACGCATAGAGAATTCGATTTAATGCACCAACATTACCCGAATTTAGCTACATCCTACTGCAAAATAATAATAATAATATTATATATATATATATATATATAATCCATACACATATACAGTATAAATACAGACAGCTATAGTATATATATATATAATCCAATATATATATAGTAAAATATAGATAGCTATGATATATATATATATATATATATATATATATATATTATGTGACATGACTGAATCAACCTGATTACATTTTCAGTTTTTACAGGGTAATAAACAACATGGTCACTGCATGTGTGTTCTTGTTATTTTACTACGTTTATATGTGTATAATACTTAAAAACTGCATGTAATTATTTTTTGGAGCTACTTGAAATTACATGCTTTTATTAGTCGTAGTAATTATTATAACAATGATTATAGCACCATGAAAAATGTGTTGCATTGTATTATAAATGTAATTCCTAATATATATATATATATATATATATATATAAAACACATGACAGAAATGCACATCAATGTTGTTATTGCCACTGTAGCCTAAATAGCACAGCTATTAATGTTTCATTGTTATGATTTATAATCTAACTGACCTGCCCTGTGTTGTTAGATGCTCCTTTGTTGTTGGTTAGTTTGAGTTTTCCAAAAGATATCTCTTGACGCATCCAGTGCGCACCGGTGTTGGGCGAATCGGGGTGCATGTAAACCCTGTTACCTGTTCAGAAATCACATTTGGAATATGTCAGTGCTGTGCCAAGACAAAATTAACAAAGATATTCTCGTCTCAAAAGGATAATAGTCTATAGCCTATACCTCCAAATAGCAAATTAATCCTCTAAATAAATCCGTTCGAATTAATAAATGTTATTACTAATGTTATTTTGTTATTAGGCCACTGTTCGAATCAGTAAGTGTTATTACTACAGTTAATAACAACAATAATAGATATATTTATGATGATGATAACAATAATAATAATAATAATAATAATAATAATAATAATAATAGGCTTTAAACTTTATCCATTCATATTACATTGTCCTAAACTCACCTGTTACATTTGTGTCTGCTTTTCCGCACGGGACCCATTTTCCTCCTTGAAAACGCCAGTGATTCGGATCCGCAAGAATAACGTCCACAAATATATTGTAATGCGCCGTCGGGTCGAGACCAGATATATTGAAACTCAAGAACGGGAACATTCGCCTGAGGGTACATACAATGAAAACATGTCAATGCGCAGAACTGTGGTACATATGATTGCAATGTTTTAATTTAGTAATTTAATTACTTTTTTTACCTAAATATTTGTGTTAAAAAAAATAAAACAATTAAAGAATAATTAGAGTTATAGGGCCTCAAAAGCGGTTTGGATAAATAACGACCGATTAAAAGTTAATTACACAAAGACTAATAGAAAGGATAAACAACTGTTAATCTAATTCTAATGATCGAATCTAATAAAATAAAAAATCTGAATATTTTTTCTGTTCTGTAATAACGCATAAGAAAGAAAGAAAAAGGCTCAGTTTTTTTTTTTTTATTATTATTCTTTGGAAAATTATGCCGTGTTCCGCGTAATTTGCCCATGGCTCGTTACATTAATTTGTTACATAGAAGCAAAAACGAAAAATGTGCGAAACGAAAACATCCAACATCCAATTTTTGGCCACACACGGTGTATGTATTACGTTAAGAAACGCTTTTGGAATTGGCCATTACACCTCTAATTACAGAACACCTACCGTCCTTGCTTGGTAATAATCATCTCTGTTTGATGTCTGTGAAATTTAAGCCACAGGGCCCTGTTGCAGAGGTAGACCTGCGCTTTACCAGGCACAAGCCCGGCCTGAGCCGAGGAAAACTGGTAGAAAGCAGTCCCTTGATACGCGTGTCCGTACTGTTGCGCGTACGGGTAGCCTGCGGTCGGGTAGCCTTGAGGAGAAGTGTTGCTCAACAGACTGTTGTAGGCTCCGTTCGTTATCACCGGATGGTGTGCCATGTAGCGACTCGGGCTTCCGATGGAAAAGGCTGGGTGCGTCGGTCCATGCTGACTCGGGTAGGGAAACATGGTGGTGGGACTCGGCTGAAATTGACTGGACTGAGACAGGAGATAGCGTTCTCCTGCAGATCCATTGAAATTGTGACGATTGTCGGCGACTCCGTCAAGATCAGGAGAGAGTTTGCCTCGCTGGACGTCCCCTGATGAGTCCTTCGAGTCGGCGAAATTGTCTGCCTCTGACTGATTCGTCATCCCAACGGAGTTTTTTTTCAGAGGTGAACTTCTCTCCAGGTTGTCACCGATGGATATAATAGGGTAGTCCTGCAAGGCGAGCTCAGATCCTTCAGAGCTCGTGTAGCCACTGCCCACAATCATACACTTCTCGTAGCGCGCGAGAGCTGGCGAGATGCAACACTCGAGCTGCATCTCTCGATGACAAATAGCAATTAACGCGACCGATGTGCGAGCGCGAGAGAAAACGCCTTCGTGCGGTTCGAGCTACTTTGTGCAAGACGGCAAATTAGCCAATTGACATTAGGCTGCAATCAGGAAAGGCTTTACTTTTCATTCATCGGTCTGCATCGTTAATGAATCAGCTTTTGCTATTGGTTAACACAAGACAGTAATTTAATTAGACAGAACTTAATTAGTGTAATCAAGGAGGTTTACGCGCCACTGGTGGTCATTCGTGTTTGTATAGCTACTATATAATCTGTGAAAATTGGGAGCCGTGTATTTCTTCAGTACTAAGTAGTGCAAATAAATCATTTCTTCTTTTTTGTTTTGTCTTTCGTTAGAATGCTTCAAAACACACGCACATATTAAGTCGGCTAGACTTATGTTTGGGTTAACAATTCATCTCATCACACCGGCCATTGTGTGAATATACAGTATTTACCAATTTATGCGAGAAGAAAGCCTGTTTACCAAGAAAACGTCATCATTCATTATTAAAGCGTCTGAAATGCGCCTCGTCCCCAAACATGCTTGCGTTATAGCGTGAAATTATTGGCTTATTTTAAAGATCTGTTTACTGGTCCCAAGACAAATACATACTTTATGAGGATGGACTAGCCTACTTCAAGTTATGCGTTCAACGCGCTGCGCTTCAAAATATGCCTGAAAGAATCAAATCACGCGCACGGCAATCCAAGCATATTTTTGTAAATACGTGGCACGTGTTCGGAAATTAAATAGATATGGGATTACTTGGCATTCTAAAATAAATCAAACATAATATGTCTGATCAGAATCGCAGTTTCTACAAATAAGTAAGAGCAAAGCATTTAACAGCTCTAACTCGCGTCTTGTAGCTACTGCCAATACAAAGCACGATCAATTACAGTCGTTTAGCTGCTTATTTAATTGTAAACGATATAATTAACACTTAAAAGCATGTAAATGGTATCGGAAATTAAAGGACAGTACATTCTTCAAATATATCTTTCTGTCGAGGGGATTGCATGTTGGCTGCTGGACAGTTCTGAGGTTTGTGGAGCTGAGCCAACCGAGTGTATGGCGCAGACGCAAAGTTTTTCAAAGAACCTTTCATGGAGACATACAGTAGAATGCAATTCAAATGGCTCTTTCCACGTGTCAGTTTCCTCAAATGTCCAGTTTTATTACAGAAATGTGTTTGATAGCAAATCACTAAAACTTCTTCATATGTTATTCAATATAGAAATAAGATAATAATTATAATATTAATATATATTATATAATGTATAATATAATATGTATATATATATTATATTATTATAAATAGTATTATATTATAATGTGCCTATATATATATATATATATATATATATATATACATTTTATACATATGAGTGTTTTGCTAATATCTTTTGCATGTTATGTACAAGGATGTGGCTTTTGTATATCAGTGTAAACCATACATGAACACACACACACACATATACACATTTATGAAGCAAAAGCAATAATTAAGCATATACTACTAAGGAGTGGCAACAGAAATGGTATACAGGAAACACAGGATGTCAACTTTATGAAATACAATGAGAAGTAGGAGTAGCCAGGTTAGCTAAAAGAAGCACCAAAGAGGAAAATATTTTAACAAGATTAAGGGTTGGGCATACCATGCTGAATAAAACTTTAAAATGAATAAATAAACATCCTAAAGGATTGTGTGAGCACTGTGGAATAGAGGAGTCAGTAGAGCATGTTATTTGTGTCTGTCAAAAGTATTCTAATGAACGAGAAACAATGAAGAGGGAACTTAGAAAGGTGGGAGTGGAAGAACTAAAGCTTTAAAATGTACTTATTTATGGATTAGAGAGTGTATTTCATTATCTCAAGAGAACAGAGCTGATTAAGAGAATTTTATGTTTTCTTTTCTTTTCTTTTCTTTTCTTTTCTTTTCTTTTCTTTCTACGAAATGGGTAAACTGGTCCACACTCCAACACAGTAGGTGGCGATAATGCACCTTAAGGTTGGTGCCACCCGCCATAAAACTGAAGTAGAGGAATTTTAATTATACATACATACATATATATATATATATATATATATATATATATATATATATATATATATATACACATACTATATATGTATGTATGTATAATTAAAGTTCCTCTATTATTTGCCACAAAACTTGCCACTATTGTGGTTTTTTAAATATATGTCCAAAGATGTGAATTGTATATCAGTGAAAACCATTCATACTTTATACATGTGCTTATACTGTATGTGTTTATTATATGTTTTACATATATGGCCATATACAGAATTTTTGTATGGGATTTGAGGGGTGAAAAAAGCATTGCAGAATAAATATGAACAAAATGATTTTAAATTACTGCAGTTGTGTATTTAAATACTTTTTATTTAATTTACAAAACGTTTTAAAAAGGCGTGACAGCAATAAATCAAAGTTTACACCTAGTATTTTACCTCATCACCCCTTAGTAGTGTACTGTTCTGGTGTAACAGGTATGTCAGCATCCCAGCGGTCATCTGATAGGAGTCACATCGTCCTCCCCCTCACTAGTCTGAAATAGGCTCTTCTTATCAGTTCATCTCACCTGTCTCACTGCCACAACTGACTCTCCATGACCGATTAGAAAGCACTGCTGAAGTCTTTGATGAGTCTCAGAGACATCTCCGTAACAAGGGTATTCTGCTATAAATGTGGTTTATGAGGACATTTCTAGTGTCCCCATAATTCAAATCACTTAAAAAACACACTAAACGATGTTTTATTGAAAATGTAAAAATGCAAAAAGGTTTCTGTGAGGGTTAGGTTTAGGGGTAGGGTTAGGGGATAGAATCTATAGTTTGTACAGTTTAAAAATCATTATGTCTATGGAGAGTCCTCATAAGGATAGACACCAACATGTGTATATATGTGTGTGTGTGTGTGTGTGTGTGTGTGTGTGTGTGTGTGTGTGTGTGTGTGTGTGTGTTATAAATGGTCTTCTACTGGGTTTGCTTCAGGACCAAGATTTTAGTGGTGACCCAAACCATACCATACCAAAATTGTACCAAATTTACCCTACAAAAGTAAACAAAAATGTCCTAAATATTGAAGTTTATTAATATTACCATGAACTGCACAGGCCCAACAATATGAAAATATATTAACATGACATAGGCTGAATAGGAAAGTGACAGTTTTGTAAATACTTAAACGGCACTTGTGATTTACCAGCCTAACACACTGAACAAACACTGGGCCAAATATTGTTTTAGTATCTCCAAGTAAAAGATGAATTTGTGCCAAAATACAATAGAGTTTGATTGGGCGCACAGCCTTTGACGTCAACAACAAAAGATATGGGAAGTGTCTTCTTCTCCCTTTTTAGAAGGTGATATAACTATTTATTTTGCTATTATAATGAATTATGCATGACTATATGGTTCATTAAAGTTTATTCCCTGCTGTCCATGACCCTATCAGAACAGACCTGCAACTTATTTTTTGGTCACGACCCACCAGTTTAGAATCACTGTGTTACATTATTTCCCAAAAACATGTTTTAAATGCAATTCATTTTTACATGCTAAATTTTTCCGATTGTTTAACCCTAACCAATTTCTTTTTATTATTATTATTATTTATTATTATTATTATTATTATTTTTTTTTTTTTTGGGTTGGTTGGTTTTGTTGTATTTTTCTTAAATGTCTTTCTTGCCAGAGCCAATTGGAACTCAAACAGAAGCAACATGCCTAGAGGGTTAATGCTTTAATAACACCTGTCAAATGGGTTTTGGTAACTTCAGAGGAACGTATTGCAAGAATTTGAAAAGGATTATTTTGAAACAACCATTATTTTTACACCTAAATCTTTGGGGACACCAGACACAAAGACATTAAAAATAATCTCCACTGAACATAAGCAATATTTTCACATAAGCGATGTACTTCATTGCACATCGAAATGTCCCAAATGAATCGCAGCTCAAAGAAAACATGTGTTTAGGGATACAAAACAGCTCTTGTCTCTCAGAAAGGGGCCGCAGGCAGAGGTGAGTTGTTCTGAGTTCAAATGAAGAGGCTTCCATCTCTGAGGCTAACGAGAAGGGTCATTATAACAGGGCAACGGGGTCCAGTAATCTATTCTCCAGAATCATGCAAGCACGGGCTTGCCTGCACCCTACCAGCAGGGTAAGTGGCCATCTTCTCCTCCTCATTACCAGATTATTTGCCTTTCCTCTCGTTCTCCTCCTCTTTAATAGGCTACTGCCAGGCTTTGTGGCTCGGAGGCCTTATTGTTCAGTTAACTGTGCATGCGCCTGTCTGAGGAGTTTGTTTTTCTCCCCCTACTTGTTTTTTGTCCTCTGCTTTTGTTGTACATTAGCCCCCTGTACTTTGCACTTATTAGCACAGTCAGTGGCCACAACCGCCGAGGGGCCGTCATGATTAGGAACGGTAAGGCCAGCCGGTCCCTTGGGGGGTCATTGTGTTGGATAGGGAGCCTTTCCATCATCAGGTGGGTACAAACACGCTGCACTGACCTACACAAGCAGCTGTTGTGTTTGCATTACGCATGTGTGTCTCTAATGGGCTTACAAGACAAATTAAACATAAAGTTTGTGTATGACAACACGGTGGATCAAAAGGAAATCACGTCATTGGAATACAACCTAAAGGCCTATTCACATCAAGCATGCATTTGATTGCAAATGAGCTTCTGAATAGGAATTAGGAACAATGGATTTCTAAGGTGCTATTCACACTGGGTCCGACAAATTATCCGCAGACAATCAGAAGATTTGCGAATAAAACTGATCAACCAATGAGATAAGTGCTTTTAGTCACATGTCCTGAAACGCTGCAGCTACAAATCCCACTAAAAGTTACTTTGCAAACCATTACCTAAAAAGAACAACTAGGAACTGCCGTTGAACTGGCTGCTGCTGCTGTTGTTCTTGTCGATTCTGACGAATTCCATGTGGTTTTCTTAGGCTTTAAACCTGATCTCTAGTATCCTGAAAAGATTAAAAATATGACAATCAGGCCCAGATGCAATCTGCAGACGTTTTCCCCCATTTTCTGCGTGGATTTTGGGGGAAAATCTGGGTAATTCTGCAGGATAGATTAAGACTAAAATGTGTTAGACTGAGATGAGAGCACAATTCACTTAATGGCAGCCAAAAGTATATAAAATTATCCAATACATTTTATTAATGAACAATGCAAGGGGTGTATAGATCTTTATGAATGATGGGTGTACCAATTCTGCAGAAATCTGCAAAGTTTTCTAATGACCTGAAGGTGAGGATAAGAGTGTTGCACTGATATTGAAAGAACGTCTAATAATGCATCACCTGCGAAAACAGCTTGTAGAGATGACATCAGCTTGGAGGTGTTTATCTGGGGTCAAATCACATTTTCTTCTTTACTGTGGCGTTCATTAGTCTTAAAATGCCAACAATAGCCTATAAGAACAAGCCAAATGACGGATGGAAACATGATCCATCAACTAAGCCACAGTGTGACGACAACACCAATGCCCATGCCAATGACAAGGACAAAATATTAGCTCAAACCTTATGTGGCACATATTAAAGTTTTCAGAGGTTGCCCGAGGACCAAATCAAGAAGCTTTGTTGCAAAGTCTTGTCGCCAAGGTGCGTGTTTGCCAGCCTGATCTAATCTAATCAGCGTCAACGACAGATCGAGGCAGCTTCTGTAAGTGAGCACCAGTCGAGGGACTTTACCTAATGCCCGGCTCTGTCACATCAATGATGTGGTCACTGCACACTTAAATGACAACAAAATTATTGCCAGCTCGGATACGGGGACAGGGAAGCCTGCCCCAGTCAGAAGAGATTGCTTTCTGCGCAAATCTAGGAGAGAAAGACGGCGAACTGATGGACATCAGGGTAAACACAGCGAGAGATGACTGAGAGAGTGAGGGCCAAGGTTATTTGTGATTCATGACAGGTAGTGGCTTACATTACAGTGTCACTAAAAATTTCATGGGAATGCATTTAAGATGGCCCTTGAGTTATTTATAAGTTGTTTGCCAGATGCCATTTTTAAAAATCATATGAAGTCAAGCTGAACTATGATGTCTTTATTTGTCGATTTGAAAACGAATATTCAAAGTGTCTCGTTGTTCTAGCGACGTCTTCTAATCAAAGTCTCGGCTTGCATTAATAGGTGCCGGCTGCATTGTTTGATGCTGACATAACCAGTGGCCACCGCGGTCCCCTGCGGTTGCAGCTGAGGCCTGTCACAAAGCATCAGGCAGCTCTTTGGAAAAGAAAGACGGGTGGTGGGCTGGCGTGGGCTGTGTGGACAGTTGTGGCTTTTAAACCCTTATTAGCCTCTGTGCAGCAGACTCGGGGCCCGTGTCGTCTCTTGAGACGCACTCCCACACCTCTCATTATTGATGTCCTTTTAGGTCCCCTGCTCAGGTGTCACTGATGTTCTCCTCGTCGTATTTACCGCAGACTAGTAAAGGAGCCAGGTTTACCTGCGATGGGCACGCATACACATGAACGCATATGCGCTGACCCTCTCAATATGCTTTCTTTCACTCTTGAATTGATGCAAAATTGATGCCGGAATGAAAATTGACATTTCTGCTACCACGGATCGCACTGGCCACTCTAAGAACTTTTCAACCACAAAAATTAATTTAGACTCGTAACTAGTTTATAAATAAAAAACTAAGCAAAAGTCGCAGTTACAGTGAGGCACTTACAATGGAAGTGAATGGGGCCAATCCATAAATGTTAAAATACTCACTGTTTCAGAAGTATAGCCACAAGACGTGAACAGTAGTGCATGTTTGCATAATTTTAGTGTGATAAAATCAAGGATTTAGTGGCATAACAACGTTCACCAGATTACAGGGTTTACCGTTTTCCATTGCTGTAATATTGGATAAATACTGCAAAAAAAAAAAAAAAAAAAAAAAAGTATAGATATTTTGTCTCATTTCCAGAGAAATCTAACTCAATTTTGTAACGTTCATGCTTATTACAAGAAAGAACTATTTGCCAATGAGGTAAGGAAAAAAACTTTATTCCAAGGTAAAACAAGTTTATTTTTCTTACCCCATTCAAATGTTTTTTTCTTGTTGCATTAACCACACCAAATTTTTTTTTTATTTCTCTGAAAAACAAGACTTAAAGGAATATTGCGGGTTCAATACAAGTGAAGCTCAATTGACAGCATTTGTGGCATAAAATTGATACTGCAAAAATTCATTTTGACTTGCCCCTCCTTTTCTTTAAAAAAAGCTAAAGTCTGGGAGACCGTGAGGTACTTACAATGGAAGTGAATGAGGGCCACTTTTTAAAGTTAAAATACTCACTGTTTCAAAACTATAGCCAGAAGACATAAACAATATGCGTGTTAACATGTTTTTAATGTGATAAAATCACTTACTAACATTTTCTGTGTAAAGTTATAGCCAATTTTACAACTTTGTTGCCATGACGTTGTAATGCCATAACCCTAAAACCCTAAAATTACAACTTTACAGCTCAAATAATACATGAGTTTTAACAGAAGAATGAATGTAAGTGCTTTTATTAAATTATAAGCTTCATATTTCTGCTTTTAAATCCTCTAAAAATTGGCCCCATTCACTTCCATTGTAAGTGCCTCAGTGTAACATTGATTTTTGCATTTTTTTAAAGAAAAGGAGGGACGAGTGGAAATTATTGTTTGCTGTAATCAACATTATGTCACAAATGCTGTCGAATGAGCTTAACTTGTATTGAACCCAGAACATTCCGTTCAGGGTCTCGCTCAATTATCTATGCCCTCATTTTTTTGTGGTTAACTCAAGTCAGTCCAAGATATTATTATGTGTATTATTTACAAGTGAATGATGAGTTTTTAATGCAACAAGTTCTGCCAGTTTAAAAAAAGGTGTTAATTGCAGATGGATACCTAATTAAAATAAATCAATAAAAACTTCTTGAATTCAAAAGGTGGACTATAGCAAGCAAATTAGAATAATTTATTGTCGTTATTTTCCACACCTGACACCATAAAAGCAAAGCTAATGAGGACACTGGCCTTTCAAGGTAGGTAAGGGTCAGTCTGGTTCACTTTGTGAGCGTGTAGCTTCTCGGTCGTGTAACTTGAACTTGGCCTAATTATTTCATGTTCACATAATCAGCATTAACAGAACCACAGAAAATCAAGAATTTTAATTAAGAATTCTAACAAAATGTGTGTATAATTAAATTAAAAAGGTATTATTCTACTTTTAGATGATGATAACCTCAACTTTTCCCTAGCTACAGACATCTCCAGTAATGACATTTTCACAGCAATATATGTTTTAAAGGAATTGCTCACCCAAAAATGAAAATTCTGTCATAATTTGCTCACCCGCGCATGAGAAATATTGATTATAAATATACGTATTATTGATTTAATACCCAAAATTAGCACCAAAATCAGTCTACTATGAAGAACGTTCCAAATCAGTATCTTGTGATGTTTCATTTCAGTTAGGATGTTCCCTTGGAAGGCAATTGCCTATTTCAGTATAAGACAGCAAGGCAGCTTAGTTTCAGAACAGAGCCAATAAGTGACATTTTAACATTTTCCACAGTGACATTATTTAACAATTTAGCATGATAACGTTATTGTATGAAAATCAAACATGCTTTTTTTCAGGTCACATGGGCAGTTATTATGCAGTTATTATGCACGGATGAATTATTTCTTGCATCTATCACACTGTCAGTCTTCTCACAGGGAAACCGAAGTTAAATCACTGAAGTGTATTACAAGGCTAAACGATGGAGAAGATATAATATCATTTACTGAAGAAAAGACCTAATGTTCCAAGTAAAACCGACATTTATCACCTGCAACTGACCTGTTATCAGCCACTCAGTGGGTCGCTAGTCCCTTTAAATATTAATTGGGCAGTGTGACCCAGGAAGTGCAACTGGGGTTTGTGACCATTTTGTTGTTGATGCTGCCGATTGCTGTCAGACGTCTACAAGTGCAGAACATCAGCCACTGTCCCCTGCAAGCCCTCGGTCATGAAAGATTCAGAGCAACTCTACTTTTTAAGCCATTTCTGATGAAAAGCTCGGAAAAATGAAACTGACTTATGCCAAATGAATATCAGTGAGTCGCTGTGATTGTGGCCTTTGATGTTTGTGGGGTCGAAATTATTTATAAAACATCAATTTTAGCTTAAGACAAGCGTGTGCATTTTTCATCAGGCTCCTTTGAGAATTTCAACATATTCTGCCGGACCCTAAACAACAAAAAACCTTTCTAGCCCCTGAGTTTTTTCCCCAGTAAGCAGCGATTCTCAACATATACATTATATTCAGTTCTAGCTGTCAGAACTGCACATATTATAAAAATATAATGTAACTAAACACAATATTGAACTGAAACAATAAATGGATGGCCGAGATAATACATGCACAGTCTCTGCGGAATAGCAGTTATGTAAATTATGTAAATCACATTGTTGCATTACAAATATTACATTAAAAACACTTTTCACCATTGCGAAGCACAAAGTTTAAATAATCTCAGAGCTTTAGTCCAGAAAGTTATTTTATGCAAGTACGCAGATGCAAAAGTTGGCCAATGCATTGCAAGCCTGCGACACCATGGTAATGTAGCAACTTAACATGCGCTAAGAAACCTCAGTTCTCCAGCGTGCGATAGAGTTACCTTCAGATGTTTGTGCCATTGAACCGGATGTGTTATTATCCAGGTAGCTAGCTATGAACATGGCGACTGTTAAATAACCTTATCTAAGATTCCCTTCAAAACCGTTTCTCTGCTGTGAGAGTAAAAATAAAATGTACCATAGAAGAAGACTGTTTTATGTTAATGCACACTACAGCAGCTCCTGTGGCAATGCAAAAGAATGCAACACATACTTGCATTGCTTTATAAATAGCTTTCATAGCTAAAAGCGTTTGTGTTGATGCACTTGCGTAGAGTATGTTTTGTACATTAAATTTAAACAAATGAATGCAGGAAACAGATGATATTTTAATGTAAAAGCCACTACAAATACAATGTTACGTGAAGGGTCCTTCATGGTCTTCATTGTCTAATTTTATTTATTTTTTTAATATCTAAATATCCTTAAACCAAGATTAATTTACTTGAGGAGCACAACTGTGTAAGATTTTAAGACTTTCAGGCAATATATCTTAAATTAAGTTTATTAAGTAAACTTTACTTACCCCATTGGCAAATAGTCTTTTTCCTGTTTTAAGCATAAATCTAACCAAATGTAGTGATATATACTAAAAATTATGTTTTGCAGTATTGGATTAATTAGTGCAAAAACAGCTGTTTTTTTTGTTTTGTTTTTTTCATCATACCTGTACATCTATACCTAAAAAAAGCATATAGCAATGTACACATAAATATATCAATAAATGTCTCAATGTGAAATATTTAAATGTGATGACACCTTCTCCGAAACAAACAAATAGTCTTGATGCGTGCACTTGTCAAAACCCATATTGAGCAATTTTCGAGATCGCAATCATGGCAGCAGTGAAGTACATCCAAAATCCTCTATAACACAAGAGGAAAAATCGGTGTTCTTGCACTCTCGTCTATAAAAATGAACCCTTAGCCAATTTCTTTGAGCTGGGTAAGTACGCCTGCCTCCTCCTCCCCATGGCAAAATGAAATGGAATTGCCTCTCACATTCAAAGACAGCTCAGTGGAGGTGATAATAGAGCTACTCCCTGCTGTCTACAGCCAGGAAATAGGAAAGTGGCATATGGGGCCAGGAACCAAACAGAACAGGAGATACAGGCTGGTAAGGAGGTGGGGGGAGAGGGGTGGAAGGAGGGAACCGAAGGATTTGTTTAATGATCATTCCAGAATTCTAGCGGGAGAAATTCTTCTTGAAGTTGAGAGTGAGGGGAAAGGAAACAAGACAAGAACTGAGTGGTTATTTCTGAGATTTACCTTCACTGTGCACTTCAAACAAACGCTTTTTGTGTTACATTGGACGCAACTTCCGACAACCGAACACCATAAAAGGATGCGATTATGAAGATTGTATGACCAAAAATGTATTATTGCAGTAAGAAACGTTATAGATCAGGAGATGCATTTACCCACTCTATGAAAAGGCATATAGTTTTAAACTTAATATTTGAGCAACCTATGGTTGTATGCCGTTTTAAAGGTAATGTATGCAATTCTGCACCACTAGCATCACCAATCGGAATTGCAATGGTTTATTTGAGCGTTCCGACATAGGACAATTGGCTCAACCATGTCATGAGTTTGGATCAGGATTACCTGTTTTTCTAACTTCCATGTTTTGAAAGAAAGGAGGAATGTTCAAAACTTGTCAGTGTTTTAAAACAGTCAGTATTTCAGTGACACTCGTGGTGCAGAAATTGCTTCAGCTCTGGTGAGACAAAACAGAAAACTGACTGTAAAAGAAGAAAGTTAACACTAATGTACGCCACAGCACCTCTTGTGGCAACAGTGAGAATGCAACACACATTTGCATTATGTTATGAATAGCTTGCATATGCTAGAAGTGTTAGCGCTTTGTACTTAGAGTATAGAGTATGTTTTAGATATTAGAGTCAAATGAATAAAGGCAGGAAATGGTTAAATAAATAAAAAAATATTCACTGAGGGGTCCCTCACTGGAAAATAAATAAATTAAATAAAATAAAAATAAGTAACAATAATAATAATAATTCTCTTATTTTCTTGCCTTGTTTTCTCACTAAATTCTGTAAAGATCCGTAAAACAAGATGCATTTACTTGAGAAGAAAAATTTTGTACGGTTAAGACTTGTTTTATGCCTTTTTAAAGGTGAAGTGTGTAACTCTGTGCCACTAGCAGCACCAATCGGAGTTGAGATTATTAGTTTGAGCCATTCCACTTAGCAACATTGGCTCAACCAATGGCGTGAGTTTGGGGCAGGTCTACCTGTTTTTCAACTGTCCTGTTTTGGAACATAGGGTGGGTGGTGCTTGAAAACAGTCAGTTTTCATGAAATGCTGTTTGGTGACACTAGTCATGCAGAAATTACATAATATTTGAAGGTATTAAAGAAGAACCAAGTCAAGTCATTTTTATTTGTATAGCGCTTTTCACAACACAAATCGTTTCAAAGCAGCTTTACAGAAAATCATGCATTAACTGAAAATGAAACTGTAATATCTATAAAGTCTTAGGGTCATCATTGTGTAGTTTGATTAAATAAGTTGAGTAGAAAAATAAATAATCAAATAATAATTGTATTTAGAACCCCAGTGAGCAAGCTGAAGTCGACTGTGGCAAGGAACACAAAACTCCATAAGATGTTGGTTAATGGAGAAAAATAACCTTGGGGGAAACCAGGCTCACTGTGGGGGCCAGTTTCCCTCTGGCTAACCAGCATGAATATAATGCCAATATGAGTTATATATGTGCAGGTCATGGTTTAAAATGAGTAAACTAAGTAAGTGTTAAGGACCAGTGTTTAAACAAAGATTTTGTATGAACTGTAATATTAATGACTAATGTCTTAGAATTAGCCTGGACTAACTGAAGAAGTTCACATAGATGCATTGCCCTTAGTTAGTTGGCCGATTAAGGCTTTTGTTGGCAATTAATTGAAAGTCTATGTATTCCATTTTAAGAGTTTAGTCCATCATTAGACCAAGGTGATGCAGGCAGAGATCAGTGAGAATCAAAGAACATACTGTCAGTTCCAAAACAAATATGTCACTCCACCAGGCTAAAATCGTTCTGCTAATTCGTCCATGCAATTCTGCAAAAACTTACACAGGTACTGTAGCAGCACCCAGACCAGCTCTGTTTTCAAGCTGCCTGTCAACACACAACAACACTTTGGACTCATGCCACCCTACAACAGAGAAGACAAACTCTGAGACAACTGGTATAAATTGAGCAGACAAGGTCTGAAATATCACACAGGTGTGAAAAGAAAGCCCCAAAACAATAGACAATAGTGATTAAAACGGCTCTAATACGCAATAGTGCAAACATGCAAGAGCGAGCCAGAGTGCAGAGGAAGGGAACACCTTGGAACCACACCTTGGCCGAGGCAGTTTGTAGCCTCTCAGCACTTCAGAGAGGATAGCAGGCCTTTAAGTATCAATTAAACTAGCAGTGGGATCAGCCACCTCATCATCAGGCAATTTGCACTGTGTTGCTCCTCCGCTGTGCCTTTGTTCACATTCATTTGAGGCTTTTTTAATCTCTCTTCAATGACAAAGGTATTTGAAGAAGCAAATGCCAACTGTTGAAGGGCAGAGTTGAACTGCTGAAGTAGTTAAACAGAGCAGAGTTCGCTCTATTCCTGTCCTTGAGTGCATAACGCACAGACGTGGTAACATGCTAGACATGTTTAAATGCAGATAATAGATGGTGTGCTTGCATATATGAGCACATACACATGGTGAGCACATGAACACTAGATGTACACATATATGAGCAGAGAACACGATTATGATGTCTTTTATGGTGCTTTCACACCAGAGTTTTCTTTGTAGACATGAGTCTGTATGAAAGCATTTTTTCGACTATGGATGCATGTAAATCTTAATGTATAATCTGCATCTTTGCATGCTTCTGGTCACACTTATTATAGTAATGCATTTCATAGCTGTCTGTCTTCAAATAAGTTGTCTTCACATAAAGGGAAATATACTTATAATATTGGTGATGCTACTAACTTAACAAAATGTTTCTGTTGCTCAGCTATTTCAACATGATCACACGGAAGTCGGCATGTTGTTTTCGAGAGTTCCGGTACCCTAGGATCAGCCACATTATGCCGATTCACCAAAAGCTCCTTTAAGACATTTTTTAATTGGCTCCAGCATGGTCACCTTCTCTTGTGTTGTGACCAGAAGTGCATCAGCAGTGTGGGAGACCTGGGTTCCAATCCTGCGTTGAAACCAGGATGTTATCACGTTCACTTAATCAGTGACAAGCACGATTCAGAGGTTGCGGTTTTCCCTCTAACATTACATTTTTACTCCACTGATGGTTAGGTTTGTGGTTTGTGTTGGGGAGTACAATTTATAAAATATGCATCACTCTTCAATATATTACAGCCTGTACAGCTGAAAACGACTTGCTTGTGGCACCCCTCTGTGGACAATTCACCTGAAAAATGGAGCTCTCAAGTGCCCATACACCCAACAACACTTACTGCTTTGGCCACTGGGGGCAGTGTTTCGCATTTCTGTAAGCTCAGTTCGATTTCAGCTTAAGAAAAGCCAACCTACGGTTTCCGATATCACTGTGAGATCAGCCTGGCTATTTTCACAATAGTGTAGGTTTTCCAGTAGAGGTTGACCAATAGTGGATCTTGCCAATACGATAACTAAGGTAGTGGAAAAGGCTGATAACTGATTGATCAGCCGATCTATAGAATAATGGAAAATATCTTAATCTTTCCTTACTATAAAGGGCACAGACATTGAGGCTGCAAAATGAATAAAATTCCAAAAGCAGTTAATTGTGCAACCAAAATCCCAAAAATAACCAGAAAAATTATGATTTGGTGTACTACGCAGGACTTTTTACATTAAACAAGCTTAAATACACCGGGGACTCTTATTTTGAAATTACAGATATTTTGCTCCGTTACAATGCTCTGTATGTAAGTATTAACCAAATTAAGCCTTTTATAGCCTATAGATCACCTGATGAAGAGCTTTATATGTAAATATTTCGCCAAATGAGTTTTATTGATAAGGAATTTAAAAAAAAAACAATTAGGGGAAAAATAAAAACAAAATATCGGCAACTAAATGCATATGTTTTTTTCCGATAACCGATAGTTCCAAAAAGCAACTATTGGTAATGATTAATCTGTAAAATATTTCGGTCTACTTCTATTTTTCCAGCTACATTTTCTGACGAGTAGCATCACAAAAGATGTTTTTCACATTGTATTTTGAATGTGGCAATGGAGCCAAGTATTGAGTAATCAAACACACTCACCTAAACTGTCCTCTGTCTTACTCATGTAGCACTGGGAAAACCAAATAATTCAAATGAATCAGTTTTTTCAGAAATTTCATGTAAATGAACCGGTTAAAATAAACGATTCCCTTGTACTAAGCGTTGGTAACTCCGAATCATTCTAGTGAGTCGGTTCTTTTGGACGGTTCATGTAAAAACAAAATTGTAGGGCTTTACTGGTTGTTTAGATCAGTGTTACTATCAGAAATAATTAATAATTATTTCTTTAGTTATTAATTAATATTTAAATTAATTAATTGAATCTATATCATTAAAACCTCATATGGGGCTCCAGTAAATGTAGTGTGCTACGTTTAGGAGCAAGTTTGGTTACTAGCAATAATTAATAATTATCAAAGATAATTATTAATTATTAAAATTAATAGAACATTGATGAGAATCAAAGTTAGCTTTTTTTTAATCCTTTAAAGATAAAAAGATCAAAGATATTTAAAGATCAAAGATAATCGTTAATTGTTAACATCGATGAAACATTAATTAAAATTAACACTAGCTTATTGATCATTCAAATTCAACAATCATCAAAGATAATTATCAATTATCAAAAATCAATAGAATATTAATAAGGATTAACATTGACAGGGCACCACCCTGGAATCAGGGACTAATAACCAGATAGTAAAACAGTCTCAATATTAGATTGTTTTCTTAGAAAAATCGACATCTGAAGAATATCAATTTTCAGGAAAAAAAAAAAAATGAATGAAGGCTTGAATCCGAGCACTGACATCCCATCAGCATGACACAGGCATATGCAAAACAAACCAAAACACTTCTCTTTGTAATATAAACAAAGTTTATTTATGCAGTAATATCAATTAATAATTAATACAATGCAGTCAATAAACTTCCGACTTACAATTACAAACTAAACAGTGATATGATTAGATATGGAAACTAAAATAATCCTATAACACATAAGGTGTGTGTGTGACAGTGTGTGTATGTGTGTGTAAGGAGGGACGCCCACAAAATGGCGGACGTGACTCTCGTGGACAGTATGTCACGTGAGACTTCCGTCCAGGGAATATGATCGCGAATGGAGGTGGAGAGAAACCAGTCAATGGCGTCTACCAGTTACCGCGTGTATCTGCTTGTACAATAGCTTAGGGACAAAGCTGGGCTTTAGCATTAAGTTATCTACGAGCCAAAAATGTGTGCCAGAATGTTTGTGAGGGGTCGCGTGCGTGTGTCTGTGTGTGTGTGGTTAGTACGAGAGAGAGCGAGAGAATAAAGTGACGGCCCTAAAGCCGATTTCGCGATCGTGGGAGAGAAAGCAGCTGTTAGTTTATCGCTCAGAGACAAGGTGGACGTCCGTAAAAGTCCCGTGTTCTTTGACTCTTTAATGGATAACTCAGTTTGCCGGTTTCACCGCGATGGCGAAAATGCACAACAGTCCTGTAGCACTTCTCAGTGGAAGGAGGAGGCGAGAAGCAGATTTCTTGGTTCAGGTAGGCGTTTTTATTTTCCTCACTGCAGCATATACACACTCTCAGGGCTTTACGTTGTTGGAAAACACAGTCTAAAAATGTCCACAAACTAGCTTACAAAATAAACTCTCAAATTTGTAATCATAATAACTTTTGGCTTCATAGTCTGTGCCCAGGCTCTCTCTCTCGTCTAACTGCTGTGTGGCTCTATTTATGCCGCTCTCCCCGCGCTCACTGAAATTAGAGACAGGTGTTAGACATAATTTAACTCAGGTGTAAGCGCCCTTACTGCTTTCTCTCTCTCCGGAGAGATGCTTGACCACGCCCCCGCTGCCACATATCCCCACCGCCCGACTCAGGCCGGGGCGGCATCCGGCCTGCCTACCACTTCCCCCCCATTCCTGGAAAGGAAGTCGGCGACAGCCATCTGCGCCCCCGGTCTGTGGACCACCTTGAACTTAAACGGCTGAAGAGCCAGATACCAACGGGTGATCCGGGCATTGGTATCTTTCATGCGGTGGAGCCATTGGAGTGGGGCGTGATCAGAACAGAGGGTGAAGGCCCGCCCCAACAGGTAGTATCGGAGAGTGAGGACCACCCACTTGATGGCAAGACACTCCTTTTCTACGGTGCTGTACTTAGTTTCCCTCAACGAGAGCTTACGGCTAATGTACAGCACCGGGCGCTCCTCCCCCTCCACCACCTGCGAGAGTACGGCCCCCAGCCCCCTGTCTGAAGCATCTGTCTGTAAAACAAAAGGGAGAGAGAAGTCAGGTGAATGTAAAAGCGGCCCCCCGCAAAGTGCGGCTTTAATTTGCGTGAACGCCTGTTGACACTGCTCCGTCCACTGGACCAGGTCTGGAGCTCCCTTTTTAGTGAGATCAGTCAGCGGGCTGGTGACGTCCGAGTAATTAGGTACGAACCTTCTATAATAGCCAGCCAGCCCCAGGAACTGTCTCACCCCCTTTTTGGTCTTGGGTCTCGGGCAGGTCGCAATCGCCGCTGTCTTGTCAATTTGGGGATGCACCTGCCCGTGGCCCAAGTGGAACACCATATACCGTACCTCCACCCGTCCAATCGCGCACTTCTTCGGGTTCGCTGTGAGTCCCGCTCGGCGCAGCGATCTCAGAACCGCCCTCAGATGTTGCATATGCCGCTGCCAATCATTGCTATAAATGATGATGTCATCTAAATAGGCAGCGGTGTAAGCTGAATGCGGTCTGAGGACTCGGTCCATGAGACGCTGAAACGTAGCCGGGACCCCAAACAAACTGAACAGAA
This sequence comes from Myxocyprinus asiaticus, assembly GCF_019703515.2. NCBI lineage: Eukaryota > Metazoa > Chordata > Actinopteri > Cypriniformes > Catostomidae > Myxocyprinus > Myxocyprinus asiaticus. The sequence continues at coordinate 48,609,574 of NC_059354.1, forward strand.
GTGTCACAAATTGGTGTAATCCAAATGGTGTGGAGAAGGCGGTTTTCTCACGGGAAATTGGTGTCAAGGGGATCTGCCAATAACCCTTCATCAAATCCAATGTCGAATAAAAATGAGCAGTGCCCAACCGATCGAGCAACTCAACGCGAGGCATTGGATACGCATCAAATTTAAACACTGCGTTGACTTTTCTATAATCCACACAGAATCGCACAGACCCGTCGCTCTTAGGCAATAGAACAACTGGGCTGGACCAATCACTGTGGGATTCTTCTATTACCCCCATATCAAGCATCGCATCCAATTCTTCCTGAACGATTTTCTTCTTGTGTTCGGGTAGTCTATAGGGGCGGCTACGTACCACGACCCCCGGCACGGTCTCGATGTGGTGATGGATGAGGTTTGTACGTCCCGGTAGAGGGGAGAACACATCTGCAAACTCCTGTTGCAACCTAGCAACCTCCGCGAGTTGGCTCGGTGAGAGGTGGTCTCCGCAAATGACCGGGGTGAACTGTTTATGTTTTGAACTCATCTCCGGTCCGAGCTCCGCCTTCTCGGGAACTACCGTAGCCAACGTCACGGGAACCGCCTCCCTCCACAATTTCAGGAGATTGAGGTGGTATATTTGACATGCACCCCCTCTATCGGTTCGTTTAACCTCATAATCGAGATCTCCCACTCGTCGTGTGACCTCAAAGGGTCCTTGCCACTTGGCGAGTAATTTAGAGCTCGATGTGGGAAGCAATACAAGCACTTTATCTCCCGGTGCAAATTCCCTTAGCTGAGTTCCCCTGTCATACAGTCGGCGCTGTCGTTCTTGAGCTTGGAGCAAATTCTCCTGTGTTAGCTGTCCCAAAGTGTGGAGTTTTGCTCTAAGATCAAGAACGTATTGAATTTCATTTTTGCTGTTTGAAGGTCCCTCCTCCCAGGCCTCTCGCAATACATCAAGCACACCTCGTGGGCGTCGCCCATACAGCAGCTCGAATGGGGAGAAGCCAGTGGAGGCTTGTGGGACCTCTCGTACTGCAAATAACAGGGGGTCAAGCCATTTATCCCAATTTCTAGCATCGTCGTGCACGAACTTACGAATCATGTTTTTGAGGGTTTTATTAAATCGTTCCACCAGGCCATCCATTTGAGGATGGTATACGCTGGTGCGAATCGATTTAATATTTAACAACTCATACAGTTCGCGTAGTGTCCGTGACATAAACGTTGTGCCCTGATCGGTGAGGATTTCTTTCGGAATCCCCACCCGGGAGATTATTTTGAATAGTGCCTCTGCAACACTGCGTGCTGAGATGTTGCGAAGAGGCACTGCTTCCAGATATCGCTTTGCATAGTCCACTAGGACCAATACAAAGCGATGTCCGTGTGCTGACCGTTCTAATGGCCTGACAAGGTCCATTCCAATTGTCTCAAAGGGGACCTCGATCAGAAGGAGAGGGCGCAATGGCGCTTTTGGGGTGGCCGGTGGGTTAACCAGCTGGCATTCGCGGCATGCCTCACACCACCTGCGGACATCGCCGCCAATGCCCGGCCAATAGAAACGGGCTATTAGACGGTTTAGTGTCTTCCTTTCTCCTAAGTGACCTGCCATGGGATTATAATGAGCCGCCTGGAATACCATTTCCCAATGGCTCCTTGGAATCAAAAGTTGGGTTGTATCCTCTTTGGTCCGAGTGTCCTGTGTCACTCTATACAACCGCTCATTTATAATTGCAAAATAGGGGTATGAAAGGGCGATGTCAGGCTGGAGTCGTTGACCATCGATGACTCTCACTTGGTCAAAGGCGTGTTTGAGGGTTTCGTCTCACGCTGCCCCAAAGGGAAATCCCCCTCAGGGAATTCCCTGAGAAGGGGAGGGGCTGCAGTCTCTCCCCCTCTCTCATCATTATGACGTGGAGCTGTTGAGGACAGCCCCGGCTCCGCCTCCCCTGCCAGAGCATCGCACATTGCACATCTCCCTAACTTCATACAGGACCCATCCGCGCAAATTCCCTTTAATAAAGCTCTAAAGTCAGGCCAATCAGTCCCCAAAATCAGCGGATGAGTGAGGCGGGAACTAACCGCGGCCTCCACTCTATGCTTTTTCCCCCGGAATTTAATCGTCAGGGTCACCACCGGATACTTGTGAATATCCCCGTGTACACATTTCACCTTCACCGTTTTAGTTGTGACCAATGCCTCGGGTTGGACCAAGCGTTGGTGGATAGTGGTTTGATTACAGCTGGTGTCCACCAACGCTTGGTAAGTACCCCCTTGACATTTACTGGTATCCTGTATGCTCCGGCCCGGTCGAGGGCAGCCTGTGGGAGGTCAGGGACCCGCACCACCATCCCCAGCTCCATCAGAGGGCACTGATCTCGGAAGTGGCCCGGGTCTCCGCACCTCCAGCAGGCCGGCCCAGGCGCTACGCCTGCACTTGCGTCGGCGGGCACCCCCCCCGGAGGGGGAGAGCGGCGGGGCATTGGAATAGGGGAAGGTGTCGCCTCCCACACCCGGGGACCTGGTCTCAGTGGCTGAAGTCCTCCTCGTCTGTGTGGGGCAGGAACGGGACCTGGAGAGAGAGCAGAACGAGAGGAGATAGGGGAGGGGAATGAGACAGGGGGAAGAGAGAGAGAGAGGGGGAGGGCTCTTCCGCCCTCGGGATCACCGCCATGTGGTCCTCCGCAAGCTGGATAGCTTCCTCCAGCGATGCCGGGCGGTGGCACTGGACCCACTCCGCCGTCCCTTTTGGCAGTTGATGTACTAATTGCTCCAGTACCACCTGATCGATAATTCCATCGACGTTGCAGTCCCCCGCTAGCAGCCATCTTCGGCAGGCGTCACGGAGCCGCTGGGTGAAGGCAAACGGGTGGTCAGAGCTCTCCAACTTCAAGCTCCGGAAGAGTTGACGACTTTCCTCCGGAGTGCAACCAACCCGTTGCAAGATGGCTCTCTTTAAATCTCCGTAGGCCAGGAGGCTCATCGCTGGTAGTTGTTGAGCCGCGAGTTGGGCTTCTCCGGACAGTAGCGGTATGAGTCGGGCCACCCACTGGTCGAGCGGCCAGCCCCAGATCTCGGCGGTGCGTTCAAAGAGATCCAGGAATGCCTCTGGGTCGTCCGCCGCCCCCATCTTTTGTAATGGCAGGGGTAACGGCGTGTGGGTGTCCGGGGTCGTGGCTGGGGATGCCTCCTGGCTGAGAAGGCTCCGGATCGCCTGTCGGTCCTCTGCTTGAGTGCGCATGAGCTCCACAAACCGGTGGTCTTGATCTTGCTGGAGCTCAAGCAGGAATTGCTGGTGGCTCCGATGTAGGCCAGCGAGGGCTTGGAGAATCTCCGCCAACTGGGAGGACTCTACGGGGCGACTTCCATCCATCTTCAACAAAACAAATTTCCCAGGTTTCGGCACCAGTGTAGCACTTCTCAGTGGAAGGAGGAGGCGAGAAGCAGATTTCCTGGTTCAGGTAGGCGTTTTCATTTTCCTCACTGCAGCATATACACACTCTCAGGGCTTTACGTTGTTGGAAAACACAGTCTAAAAACGTCCACAAACTAGCTTACAAAATAAACTCTCAAATTTGTAATCATAATAACTTCTGGCTTCATAGTCCATGCCCAGGCTCTCTCTCTCATCTAACTACTGTGTGGCTCTATTTATGCCGCTCTCCCCGTGCTCACTGAAATTAGAGACAGGTGTTAGACATAATTTAACTCAGGTGTAAGCGCCCTTACCGCTTTCTCTCTCTATGGAGAGATGCTTGACCACGCCCCCGCTGCCACAAGTCCAATTTGGATGGACCACAATACAGCAAAACAAGCTTGTGATAATTAATACCCTGAGTATTAATAATGAGCGGATATGGCGGTCCGTAAACTGTACAAGCAAAAACCTTGAAACACAAGAATAACACACTATAATATTCTATTTCTGCCCAGACGTAAACCTCTTACTTGAATGGCATGAGGACACAGGTAGAATGTGTTTTCCTCCGTCCTTTAACTCCGACCCGGTTCCTTGAGGCTCGGGTGATGACGGGAGGCCATTTCCTCGCTCTGTTGGCGGGCACGGCTGTTGATTCTCGGCGGGCTGGTGGAGAACTTCAGAAATGTTGACTTGATTGAAGATGGAAGAGAAATCTTTAATCTTTTCACTTCTGTAGGCAAACGGATGAAGATGCCGATTGCTCGGCGGTCTCCTTCGGATCCGTTAAGAGTGTTCGGTTGAACACAGAGTAATCTCAACTCGTCCAGCGAGATGGAGATTGTATGGCCACAGTTTCAAGTCGGATGTTACTTCCTTGTGCCACGAGGTTGCACCTGAGAGCAGCGATGAGCTACGTCTATACAGGGCGAACAAAGTTGCTGGAAGCAAAACCCGGAAGCATTTCAGAGGCATTTCTACTCCTGATGATGTCACGGTTGAGGGACGTTCTGTTGTGTGCCTCATCCAATAGGAGTTGAGAGTTCGATCCTTTAGTGAGCAAGGCTTCATGGGATTTGTAGTCTGTTTTGGACTCCCTTTGTTTGATTTTGGCGCGATATTTATCAGTATAATTTACAACTTGGAATGTGGGGGCTTGAGTTAGGTTTTTACGACTGTGTTAGGCCTGCCTTTGTCTTCTATCTGAATACATGAGGCCCAACAAAATGATTCACTGATTTACTTAAGCCCCGCTTGGCCTTAGAATTAGTCTTAATACTGTTTCATTAGAGCATATGGAGGGCAAGGGGTCATTTCATCATCCGACCATGAGCATTTTGCGGGTGCAGGACACTGTACTAGCACTTGTACGAGCATATATGGACTGCCCCGTGAACGCGCACAATAATTTACAAGCAGAAAGTCTAATTAGCTAAACAAATGATCTGACATCTTTTTGCCACTGTTTACCCAACTGTTACAGTGACAGGTGTGATATTTTATGCCACATAGTATTTCAATGACATCTGACTATAATAAGGACGTTTTCTGCATGTCATTTCATAAAAAAATCACTTAGAGCACCTTTAATTGCTGCTGTATATCACTATATTTTGATTCAGTTATATAAAAATGTGTCAGACAGGTCTCTTGCTCATCGTAAAGGAGGAAGTGGGAACCGGGTATACAACCAAAAGACTTTTAATTCAACACAACATAAAACTGCTTTTCAGCATAACAAAACCATAACGCACACACAGTTACACGTGCTCTCTCATTCTAATAAATTTTCAGTCCAACAGGAGGAATTCACACATTAAGTGGCTGTGTGCACCTCCCTCTCTCTCCCAAACTGGCGTCTCCGGCTCCTCTTTATCCCTCTCCCAGCTGATTGTGCTAACTCAGCACCAGGTGTCCATCCTAATGGCTTGGCCCCACCCTCCTCCTCGTCACATACTACTAATGCCTGATTCAGGCCAGGAAACCAACCGGCCTGACTTACTCCCCCCTCCCTTCCTGGAGGGGAGGTGTTGCCCTTTCAGCCATCCTTCCGCCGGCTGGTCTTCCCTGCCTCCTGGGAGCATGAGTAGGATGAGGGGAGGGAGAGGGGAGAGGGAATGAGAGCGGGAGAGCCTGAGAATGAGAGGAGAGAAAAAAAAAACTCCAGTTCCCGACCACGCCACCATTCGGTCCTCAGCCAGCTGCACAGCAGTCCTCAGCGACGCCGGGTGATGGCACTGGAACCCTCAGCCATCCCTTCCGGTAACCTGCTGATAAACCGCTCCAGTACCACCGGATCAATCGTCTCCTCTGCGTCGTGATCCTCCGTCAGAGGTGAGGGCTCTCTGATGCCGCGTTTTCCTCCAATCCCGGGTTTCGGCACCACTGTGGCAGACAGGTATCTTGCTAATCATAAAGGAGGAAGCGGGAACCAGGTTTACAACCAAAAGACTTTTAATTCAACACAACATAAAACTGCTTTTCAGCATAACAAAACCATAACGCACATACAGCTCCATGTGTTCTCTCTTTCTGATTACTTTTCAGTACAACAGGCGGAATGCACATGTTTAGCGGCTGTGTGCACCTCCCTCTCTCTCCCGAACTGGCATCTCTGGCTCCTCTTTATCCCTCTCCCGGCCGATTGCAGTAACTCACCACCAGGTGTCCATCCTAACTGCCCGGCCCGCCCTCCTTCTTGTTACAAAAACCATGCTTCATTTTCGTAAGGAATGTCACCATAATTAAATGCACTACTATGATGTGATATTATTGAATTCTGCAATCTGAACTGGTCTGATTTTTTATATATCTAAAAAAAATATTTTTTTAATTAGCTTCAATGCAGTTAGCTACTTTTTGTTAGTAGCTTGTTGTGTAGCTAACTACTTTTGTTTTAAAGAGTACCTTTACTGTAGTTTAAATAATTTAATTTGTGTACTTTAGCTTAATGCACCCAATTCCACGCCTATCTACTTCAATGGGGAATGACTGAAATCTCCAAGATGGTTGGTCAATATTACGATCAAGACAATATATTAAATCAGCAGTATAATCTGACAACAGTTGCATCATTGATTGTGCTTCTTTTGCTCGGATAACACTAATAAATATTTCAGGCAGGTTCGGCTAATGACATACATTGTATGACAGGTGATCTCTCTGATTTGTTGATTCAAACAGACTTGGGGGGGGGGGGGTGCAAGGGAAAGAGGGTGGAATCAAACCTGGGTTCGGACCAAGCAATCAAACCAAGCGTGAAAACAACCTCAAAGACCTGCATTTCACCGTAGGGTTTTGCAATCAGGCTTCAGGCCACCTGCAGCTACAGACATGAGGTCTGGGTGACATACATGTCGTAGAGACAACTTTCATCCTGCAGGAGCCAGATCTCACAATAACAAGTTATCACCTGAACGCAGAGGTGACATGACAAGGGCCTTCAGAGGCAGATCGATCAATAACCATCGGTTCTTGTACACTTTCTGTCTCAGTGAGATTGGAGTGTGGCAGATGTCAGATGCTGAGTGTGATGGTCTGATGCTTCAAAACCAAGAATAAAATTTAGTGCACTAGTAAAATAGAGAGTGTAAAAGAAAATTATAAATGTTATCCTCAACAAAATTTATAAATGCATAATTTTTTTCCCCTATTCAAATCAGCCCAGCCGGCCTCTATTATGTTCATTATATCTATAACATAATTCAGTAAAACAAAAAAGCTGTGAAAAAATGGGTATCTGATGTATAATGTGTGACACTACAGTAATCACATTTTTAGGTTAAAATTACTTTGAATATATTAGGGAAAGTGTATGTCTTACATCCTGTAAGTAGTCACCATTTCTTTTAAGTTTAATTTTTATTTATTTATTTATTTATTTATTTTTTACCATTTTTAATAAACTTTTAGCACTATAATTTATTTTAAATGGTCCTGGTGTGTAACAAATGAATATGCAAATAAATGCAAGTAAGAAAAACCATCGTTGATGGTTAGATTTTGAATGTTGAACATTCTATCATTGCAATTCAAAGGGAGATTTTCAAAGTGTAATCTCAAATTTCAAATTTGCAATTAATGGTGCTGTAAGCGATTTTAGCGTTCTGAAGCTTTCACGTGACTTAGCCATTGAATTAGCCATGCCCCCTCATTCCAAAACCCCACCCTCCAGAGATAATTTTGAGACCAAAACTGAGCAAAAGAGCAGCATTGTTTGTTCCTTTGGCTGTCAAATTCATCAGTGACACAATAGCCCCTCAACTAACAAACATTATGAATCATATCCTCAATGACCCGCTTCAAATGAGAAAAAGCAAAATGATTGACAGGTGAAAAGCATCAATGTTTTTGTTTTGCTGTTTACAAAGTCTACAGCTGTCACAGAGACTGGTGAGATATTTCAGGACATTTATTTCATTAATATCTTTAAGGGAGTAGGAATATTTGCATACTTTTCCATGAAAAAATCACTTACAGCACCTTTAATCAAATTAATTGCAACGATTTAGGGTTAGGGGTTTCAAACAAAACCAGAACGTTTGGGGTATCCACATACAGTGCGGCCTTGCAAACCCTGTAATTATAAATTAATTATTAAAAACTACTCTTGCATTACTAATACTGAGGCTACTAGACAAGTCTCATGTCATTGGCTTTTGGTTTAGCATGTTTTTGGCTTCTCTATCAATATTGTCAGGCCTACACATGATGAAATCCAAGCCATTGCTGAAATATTCAGCACTGATGGTTTTTATTTGTCCCTGTAGAGAGACAGTGTATGATTTAGTAATGCCAATGGAAAAGCCTGCCAGGACACATATCTCTCTCTCTCTCTCCCTCTCTTTTTCTGCCATCATGGCTGGGGAGATGAGATTTCAGGATGGCACTAACATAAACCGTGTTTGATAGCTGTCCAGCGATCTGCAATTAACTTGACCTAAAAATACAAAGCAGGCACATACATTTCAAGATCAACTCTGTTGAGTTTATTTTTGCAATATGTCAATTGCACTCCAGTGAATGTTATAAAATATTAAACTATGGAATACTTATACACATTATTATGACAAGTGCATTTACATTACATTCATACATTTGATGGATGCGCTTTTATCTAAACAGACTTAGGCCAGAAACATACAAAAGTACAAAAATGCAGACACAAATGCTTGGCCAACACATTGCAAATGTGCGGTAACCAGCCTGGTCTCATGAACATTACGTGACCGTGGCAAAAGTTTTTGCAAAACGCAATTGCATGCCTTTTTGCACATTTTGCAAGAAGGATATAGCAAAGATAATAGCGAGCCCCTAACCTAACCCTTTCCCTAACCCTAACTGTGTGGAAATGACACCCCCTTTCGGAGTTGGCGTATTTCGTCCTGGATGTTGTCAGAAAGCCCATGCTGAAACCAGTCCTACATGGTGTGGTCGTTCCACTCATAAGAAGCAGCCAGGGTGCGAAACTCGATAGTATAATCTGAGACTCGTCGATCTCCTCGAAACAGTCTGGATAAGACCCTCACTGCCTCACGACCTTGAGCCAAGCGATCAAAAACTCGGCAGAGCTCCATGGAGAAAGCGTGAAAAGAGGTGCAACAGGGATGTCTGTTGTCCCACATGGTGGTCCCCCATTCACCGGCCCTTCCAGTGAGGAGTGTGATCACACAAGCCACCTTCATTGTCTCTGGTGGGAAAGCAGAGGGCTGTAAAGAGAAGAACAGAGAACATTGTGAAAGGAATGTGCTACAGGATCCCGCCTCACCTGAAAACGGGGTTGGAGGAAGGATACGACCCTTTGAGCGCCCAGAAACACGGGGAACAGCCAGAGCTGTTGAGGGTGCTTCCTGAGTGGGAGCTGCATTGGGTGGTAGGCGGAGTTGAACGACAGAGGTGAGCTCAGCAAGTTGTGACGGCATCATCTCCAGAGCCCGGTTAGATGTGGAGATTTGATTCTGCTGACGTCCCAGTAAAGCTCCCTGAAGAGAGAGAGCAGAGCTAAGAGTAGATTCCTCCGCTGGGTCCAAAAGGGCTAGATTGTTCTGCCAGAGGGTGAGTGCGAGAGATCCAAGAGTAGAGGAACAGTTCAAAGGATTTATTAACAATAAATATTAACTTCCACTGTGCTGGTGAAGATTGAGGATGCAGCTGCGGGGAGGAGCCTGAATATGCGTGCGCGCCGTGGCCGCACAATGGGAAAATCTGTGAATGGTGTGTTTGCAGACTAGTGTGTGTGCTGTGGAAGTCAAGAGCAGATTCATAGGAATCCTTCATAGAAGTGTAGTGAGGTGCAGAGAAAAACGCCCAGCAGACTGTAAGGCAACTACTCTCCCGACACACGGGCAGAGATCAGGAGTCCTCCGTTGAAGACTCATGAGTGCAGAGAACAAGCGCACAGCAAACTGGAAGGCAACTACTCTCCCGACACACAGGCAGAGACGGGCAACCAAACAGATACACGAGACATGCCAACTAGGCAGAGAGAGTGAGGTAAGTTACTTCACATCAAACAACAATGATACTGAGAACACGAAGGGCTTAATTAGGGAGTGGATCAGTGGAGAACCAGGTGCTGCTAGCATGCTAAGTAGTGGCATGATCAGCGTTCCCCTGGGAACAATCAATGTACCCATGGAAACACTGATCATGCATGCCGGCAACACCTGTGAGACATGAGGGAGAGAAAATAACAAAACACACAGAACAAACCGGCAAACTCAATGGAGCTGACATTAATAACATGAAAAGTACTATTAAAATTTGAAAAAAAATGTTCAGAACTCCTAAACTACTTCAAAGAGTTCTCATCAAAAAATCCTCCATGTGCAGCAATGACAGTTTTGCAGATCCTTGGCATTCTAGCTGTCAGTTTGTCCAGATACTCAGGTGACATTTCACCCCACACTTCCTGTAGCACTTGCCATAGATGTGGCTGTCTTGTCGGGCACTTCTCACACACCTTAAAGTCTAACTGATCCCACAAAAGCTCAATGGGGTTAAGATCCATAACACTCTTTTCCAATTATCTGTTGTCCAATGTCTTTGTTTCTTTGACCACTCTAACCTTTTCTTTTTGTTTTTCTGTTTCAAAAGTGACTTTTTCTTTGCAATTCTTCCCATAAGGCCTGCACCCCTGAGTCTTCTCTTTACTGTTGTACATGAAACTGGTGTTGAGCAGGTAGAATTCAATGAAGCTGTCAGCTGAGGACATGTGAGGCGTCTATTTCTCAAACTAGAGACTCTGATGTACTTATCCTCTTGTTTAGTTGTACATCTGGCCTTCCACATCTCTTTCTGTCCTTGTTAGAGCCAGTTGTCCTTTGTCTTTGAAGACTGTAGTGTACACCTTTGTATGAAATCTTCAGTTTTTTGGCAATTTCAAGCATTGTATAGCCTTCATCCTCAAAACAATGATTGACTGATGAGTTTCTAGAGAAAGCTGTTTCTTTTTTGCCATTTTTGACCTAATATTGACCTTAAGACATGCCAGTCTATTGCATACTGTGGCAACTCAAACACAAACACAAAGACAATGTTAAGCTTCATTTAACAAACCAAATAGCTTTCAACTGTGTTTGATATAATTTTCTAGTACCAAATTAGCAATTTAGCATGATTACTCAAGGATAAGGTGTTGGCGTGATGGCTGCTGGAAATGGGGTCCTGTCTAGATTTGATCAAAAATTACTTTTTTCAAATAGTGATGGTGCTGTTTTTGACATCAGTAATGTCCTGACTATACTTTGTGAACAGTTGAATGCCACTTTGGTGAATAAAAATATCAATTTCTTTCCATAAGAGCAAAATCTGTACATTATTCCAAACTTTTGGCTGCCAGTGTATATATATATATATATATATATATATATATATATATATACATATTGTCCCGCTATACACACAACAGTTAGTTCTGGTCCTCGAATCTGATTGGACGAGAAATGTTCCATGAGTACTGATGGTCTCACACCATCAGCACTCCAACGCTTCACTGTGTGTATCACTCCGCTTGTGTTCATGCCGTTCTAAACTAAAGTGTAAGAGCAGTGCAGATGTGTTAAGAGCTACTGTATATGTCTCTTTACATGTCATTTTTTGACATTACATATTTTAGCCAGCAGGTGGTGGCAAAAGATAATTTTTGTGTGTAATATGTGCCAGTTAGGTGACCTGAAGTAAGTCAGTGTCAGTCCGTGTTTACATACAACAGCACTACATGATCGCTTGTATTACTACTACACTACTAAAGCTAGGAAATAGCTTTAAACGAACAACTTCAGCATTACGGCTCATCACAGCTGAGAGACACAACAGACTGATTAATTACACAAACTCGTGGTGCTTACCTCTTACCGGACTTTCCACATTGGAGAGGACATACTGTTTAAAATGGTGGAGAAGATTGCGGTTTCTATAGTAAATGACTCTTGCGCACGGCTACCGTGAAATAGGGAGAAATACCACTGCTTGAACGGCTATTTTTCCAATGAGAAAGCTGATCTTCAGAAAGCTGACAGCATCTCTTCTTGGGAGTGGCAACAGGTGATGGCACATGCTCCATCTCTCTCTCTATCTCACACACACACACACACACACACATCCATCCATCCTTGTTGATCCAATAACTTGGTAGTAACAGCACAAGCCGTGATACTATTTCTGAAGTGACATTTCTGAATTACTAACAAAGGCTTGGACGCATCATTTGGTTTGAACCAGCAACAGCATATTCTGATCCGTCGTGTAGAAAGTAGTTCCATGCACAAATACGTTTTTTATGAACGTACTCCGTTTTGCCTAATTTTTTAAAATGTACTTGTTCATTGAACTGTTGTATATACAGCACATCCGGAAAGTATTCACAGCGCTTCACTTTTTCCAGATTTTGGTATGTTACAGCCTTATTCCAAAATGGATTAAATTCATTATTTTCCTCAATATTATACAAACAATACCACATAATGACAATGTGAAAGAAGTTTGTTTGAAATCTTTGCAAATTTATTAAAAATTTATTTTTGGGCAGTTTCTCCCATTCTTCTTTGCAGGACCTCTCAAGCTCCATCAGGTTGGATGGGGAGCGTCGGTGCACAGCCATTTTCAGATCTCTCCAGAGATGTTCAATCGGGTTCAAGTCTGGGCTCTGGCTGGGCCACTCAAGGACATTCACAGAGTTGTCCCAGAGCCACTCCTTTGTTATCTTGGCTGTGTGCTTTGGGTCGTTGTCCTGTTGGAAGATGAACCTTCGCCCCAGTCTGAGGTCCAGAGTGCTCTGGAGCAGGTTTTCATCAAGGATGTCTCTGTACATTGCTGCATTCATCTTTCCCTCGATCCTGACTACTCTCCCAGTTCTTGCCGCTGAAAAACATACCCACAGCATGATGCTGCCACCACCATGCTTCACTGTAGGGATGGTATTGGCCAGGTGATGAGCGGTGCCTGGTTTCCTCCAGACATGATGCTTGCCATTCAGGCCAAAGAGTTCAATCTTTGTTTCATCAGACCAGAGAATTTTGTTTCTCATGGTCTGAGAGTCCTTCAGGTGCCTTTTGGCAAACTCCAGGCAGGCTGTCATGTGCCTTTTACTGAGGAGTGGCTTCCGTCTGGCCACTCTACCATACAGGCCTGATTGGTGGAGTGCTGCAGAGATGGTTGTTCTTCTGGAAGGTTCTCCTCTCTCCACAGAGAAACACTGGAGCTCTGTCAGAGTGACCATCAGGTTCTTGGTCACCTCCCTGACTAAGGCCCTTCTCCCCCGATCACTCAGTTTGGCTGGGCGGCCAGCTCTAGGAAGAGTCCTGGTGGTTCCAAACTTCTTCCATTTACGGATGATGGAGGCCACTGTGCTCATTGGGACCTTCAATGCTGCAGACATTTTTCTGTACCCTTCCCCAGATCTGTGCCTCGACACAATCCTGTCTCGGAGGTCTACAGACAATTCCTTGGACTTCATGGCTTGGTTTGTGCTCAGACATGCACTGTTAACTGTGGAACCTTATATAAACAGGTGTGTGCCTTTCCAAATCATGTCCAATCAACTGAATTTACCACACGTGGACTCCAATCAAGTTGTAGAAACATCTCAAGGATGATCAGTGGAAACAGGATGCACCTGAGCTCAATTTTGAGTGTCATGGCAAAGGCTGTGAATACTTATGTACATGTGATTTTTCCGTTTTTTATTTTTAATAAATTTGCAAAGATTTCAAACAAACTTCTTTCACGTTGTCATTATGGGGTATTGTTTGTATAATTTTGTGGAAAATAATGAATTAAATCCATTTTGGAATAAGGCTGTAACATAACAAAATGTGGAAAAAGTGAAGCGCTGTGAATACTTTCCGGATGCACTGTAAGCAATATCACACTCGCAATTGTGCTATATTGCCCTAAATCAGCACTGCTGTGATTACCTATGGCCAAATCACAGCAGTGCTGATGTAGGACCATATCGCACTCTTGCTGCCAGGGAATGCAAACTTTTGAGCACAACACAGGGCTCGAGTTGAGGGAGGATGCGAGGGGATGCCACCATCCCCTTTAGATCAATTGTGTCATGTATTACTTAGCAAGTAAAATATTTAATATTTAATTTTAATACGTTTGATAAATACGTGGTGAAATCCCCCAATCAGATCTGGACACTTGTACAGTTTGGATATATACTGCCAGGGTGACACTTTAGTTCCACGCACTTTCAAACATGGTCAAGTAGTAGATTGGAGTAGAAGAAATGCGTGTCTGCAGTGGGCGAGCGATCTAGAAAAAAACCTTTTCATGATCATAACGTGGATTCATTTTACAAGATTCATCATAAAACTCAATAACAGAGGGTAACAGGTGCATATCATGGCCATGTGTCCTAAGGGTCAATGAAGTGACGCCCATTTTTGTCCAGATCTATTCAACTAAAAATTCATTTAAAAATGCAATTCACACAAACCATTTACTTGAATGCACCTCTTCTATGATGAACAGTTTTCAGCTGCTGAGTTTAAAGTTATTTTTTTCTGGGGCTTAATGTAAAAAAATGTCATGTGGTGTCCAGAGACAGTAAAAAACAAAAAAAACAAAAAGTCAAAATCTCAATAAAAGCTGAAATTCCTGAAAAAAGAAATGTTGGCATGACTAGTGCAGAATAATCTTTTATTATTATTTCTTTAAAAAATAAGCAGTGCAACAATTGTGTTTTAAAATATGATTAAAAACGCTTTTGTCCACCAAATCAAAGTCATTGGGTGTAACCAACATGTAGGTAGTTATTTTGTTGTTTATGTTGACCATAAATACCATAAAACAGAGCAGACACCTTTAGACCCTCAAGATTGAGCATGAAGTTTTAAAAAACATCTGATATTTATTTTGACATTTTTATGAAAGGGCGCATTTTGTTCATGTGGTGTAACCCTGAGAAAACTTCTTGATATTTTTGACTCAAAAATTCATAATATTTATAAAAAATAAATAAAAAAATGATCTTGAAAAATGTGTTTGAAAACTTTTTGGAAATGAATAATTAAGTTGTTTTTACTCTCATGTATTAAAAGCGCAAAAAAAGCATTATAATACTTTTTACTTAATGGTTACATCACATGACAATTTTAAAGTTACTTTTTTTTTTTTTTTTGAAAATTATATAAAAGGTTTTTCAAAAACATATGAAACCAAATTGGACACAAAGATTACATTTCTGAGAACATGACACAAGTGTTTTAAACTAGATTTTTAAAAGATTTCTCATTATAACACCTTATTTGTCAATGACCCATAAGTTAGATTACGCCCCCAATTGGAGATCTCCAGCCTGCAGCTATACCTACTTGTGTTTGGCTGCCGTTTTCCAGTGAAATGTCCAGTGGGGGGCGCCAAAAGCAAGTGAAATGGTGTCATAATCAGACAAGGTTTTTAAGGTGAATATAAGATGGAGGATTTAATGAGCAAAACTTACCTCCCTAACCAAAAACTTTAACCTAAACATAATCAATAATGATCTAAAATCAAATGAGGGTTACACAAAACAGACATCCTTACACCTAACCAACACCAAAACCTAACCGAAAGTGTCCAAAAACAAAATGAGAAGTGAAAAGCACATTTTCAGAAGCAATGTCATTTGGTGTCACTACTATGAGACACTTTTGTCTCACGTGTCAGCTTGCGTGCTCGCCTGGGCTCGAACCACAATCTGCTGAAAGTTTAAAGTGCAACACTCTATCAGGTGAGCTACAGCTCAAGCTAATCATGTTGGAATAAGCGTATGAATGTAGGTAGGTCTTTAATACTAGCGTTAAAATGTATTGTTCTTCAAATGATGCGTTACAGTAAAAGTGTTTCGATATTATAACCATAGCACTCTGTGAGTAATACTGCAAAAAATAAGTGTTTATAAAGTCATAATAAGCTATTGTAGTTGTGATTTGTGTGAAAGTAAATAAAATGCATTGCTGTAGAGCCTCGAGTGTTCATTTCACCAGGAAACTGTGACAAAATGTAGCATCCGGCATGTAAAAGTCAGTTTGAAAAAATTTTGTTATAGTAATGTCATGAGACTAGGTTGGCAGTAACAACCCTCAGTACTCAAGGGGGTGGTAGAGTTACCTACTGTTATTAATGTGACTAGCTTTAAACATGCTGACTTTAACTAACTTGCTCACATAAATTATTTTCAAACTGTTGTTCCATAGAATAAAAGTTTATGCAAATGTCCACTACAGCGCCCATAGTAGCAACCCTGAGAGAGTAATGCAGACTTGAATATTTAACCTGGTCTCACACGTTACTTACTATACCTACATTTTTGCAAGAGGATTTTTAGGTGTCTTGTACCTATTGCGGCAGTTTCCTGGTGAAATGAACACTAGAGGCGCTACAACATCAATGACTTTTATTCCCTTTCACACAAATCACAAATAAAACGGCAGATGATCAGTTCATAAAATCGTACTTTTTGCCTGTTCCTCACACAATACTATCTTATGACATCTAAACACTTTTACTATAGTGCATGACTTGTTTTAACGTTTGCATTACATAACTAACTACATTACATGCTTGTTCGAGTGTAATCAATTTGTGCGGTAGCTCAACTGATAGAGCGTTGCACTTGTGATGTAAGGGACCAGGGTACAAGTCCTGAAGAGCACTTGAGTTGACACGTGAGCAAAAAGCATCATAGAAACACCACAAAATGATGTGCTTGCTTCAGCAATTGTGTTTTTCATCTCACATTTACTTTTTCTGACACTATCGGTTTGGTTTAGGTTTAAAGTTTAGAGTAGGGAGGTCGGTTTGGTTTATTTAAAACTCGATACAGCATTAACCTTAAAAACTTCATCTGTTTCGGAGAAAATGTTAGTAGACATTTCACCTTGGAACTGCCGGGATACATGCAATGAAACACGCAATATCTTTTTACAGAAATGCTGGCAATGTCACGTAATTTGAATGAGATCAGGCTCTGAGCATGAGTAGAGTATGATTTGGGATTTACAGTGCATTCATGGTATACATTTTGCCAGTATGTGTGTTCCCTAGGAATCAAACCCACAATCCTGGCGTAGCAAGAGCGACACTCTACCAGCTGAGCTACAGTAACTATAAATTCATCCTCTTGCGCGTATATTCACGCTGTATTGTATGTACATGTCCCATGATTGTGTGATGAATGCATCATGACCTATGAGGCGCAGACACAGTAGAACGAAAGCAGGACTCGCAGGAAAACAACAAAAGCCGTGTGTGTTCAGGAGGTGTGGGGTCCCTGATGTGCAGATTAGGGTTGTGGGAGCACTTTGCAGGTTGTTGTCACAGAAAATCCAGCGGAGAATTGCACTAGCTCATCCCCAGATAGCAGACTGTGTGAGTAGAGTAGGCAGCAAATTTGTTTTGCACTAAATTAAAAGACCTTAAAGGAATATTCCAGGTTCAATACAAGTAAAGCTCAATTGACAGCATTTGCAGCAAAATATTGATTACCACAAAAATTACTTTCGACTTGTCCCTCCTTTTCTTGAAAAAAGCAAAAATCTGGGTTACAGCGAGGCACTTACAATGGAAGTCAATGGAGCCAATTTTTGAACATTAAATTACTCTCTTTTTCAAAAGTATAGCAACAAGTCCTAAAGGATATGCAAGTCAACATGGCTTTAGTGTGATAAAATCACTTACTAACCTTTTCTGTGTAAAGTTATAGCCAATGTTACAACTTCGTTGCCATGACAATGTAATGTTACAAACCCTAAAACCCTAAAACGACTGTAAAAATGACCTATTTTAACAACTTTACAGCTCAAATAACACAAGTTTTAACAGAAGAATGAATGTAAGTGCTTTTATAAAATGATAAGCTTCAAATTTTTTGCCTTTAAACCCTCCAAAAATTGGCCCCATTGACTTCTATTGTAAGTGCCTCACTTTAACCTTGAAATTTGCTTTTTTAAATAAAAGGAGGGACGAGTCAAATTATTTTCTCTGGTAATCAACATTATGCCACAAATGCTGTCGATTGAACTTGTTAACTTGAACCCAGAATATTCCTTTAAGAAAAGAAAACATCATCTGAATTTGGTCTGTACTGTATAATCATTTCTGTCACACAATTTTACTTTGCTGCATTTAAAAAAAAAAAAAAAAAATATGCATTAACTTTCCATGTAGGATTTAACCAATTTAAATGTATTTATTATGTCATTAATTAAGTCATGGGAGGTGGTCAGTGGCGTAGCAGTCATTTTAAAAGTGGGGGGGACACAGCTGTCAGTAGGTGGCTCGCAGTATTACAATGCAGTATTAATATATTGCAGTATATATGAATATATAAGTATGATATACGAATTATATTAATATATAAGTATTATATACTTGTGGAGCACTTGCTTCTGTTTCGCACATGACAATAAAAGACTGAGCACAAGCTGGTCCTGAATAAATTATTTAATCAATTACAATATTGACAATTGTTCATGTGCACAATTTTATTTGTTACTCTGTGCTTGTGCATTGTGGGATTTAAAGTATCCAAGTGGCTCGAGTGTTTTGACTACATTTACCAAAATTCGTTCAGATCCATTTAATAATTCAGTGACCATTTCTGGTGATGCCAGAAGGTGACAAATGAGTGTCTTGTGTGAAATGAGTTAGTGACTGAATCAACGATCAAAAGAAATCTGAATCCTTTAAAATGTGTATGTCTACAGATCTACAAAGAGACTTTAGTAGAGGTTTTAAGCATTATAAGAACAAAGCAAATCTATAATTTCCCTACAGTTTGTGAGCTGCTGAGCATGACTTTTATCAAAAGGCAACAATAATAGTCTTATATTATTATGAGTTTCATTTTATGAATAAAAAAGTATACTGTACTCTACATACAGTATCTATTGACTTCAGTAAAATGCATAAGTGTCCTGAGAACACAGCAGATCTGTCTTTTTTCTTACAGTTTGTTGACTGTACATCAACATTAGAGTTGCAACATAATCAGGAGCTGATATTAAAAATAACTTTACATATTTAACACAGATCTAGTAATCTGATTATATTGGCAAAAAGAACCGTTCAAACTATTACCTCACAAACATAATGTAAAAAGCATAACTTAATGAAGACTCATATGCTAATATAATTACAATGTGTGCTTAAAAGAAGGATTGTCCTTTGGTTTTTTCTGCAGTGCATTTCATGTAATTCTGCCAATCAAGAATGATATGCCGATAAATAACTCTCGTTTGTGAGTTCCTCATCAATAGATTATTCATTTAGATAAACATCAATAACGATAAAAAACATGGATAAATGAGCATTGTTGAAAGCAACTTTGTAGAAATGATCGGAGCCGCGTTGATTAGACTATCTGACTGACGACCTATTACATAAGGGATGTTTTGGCTCATGAAACTCACCTGTGATTGGCTGGATGGTTGCTCATTCAGCCCAAAGTAACAAAACGCAATGAATACTGTATACAAATCCACTATTTTGACTCAGTATGGGTTTAGCTTGGAAAAGTGTGGGGAACCGAATCACATTTTTTAAAGTGTACGGGGGACGTGACACCTGTGTCCCCACTGGCTGCTACGCCCTTGCAGGTGTTAGACCAAAAATTTTCACTTTGTGTGAAATTGTTGCATGCGACAAATAAAACTTTGACTTAGGAGTCTATCAAACTTTTCACATCTGCATATGGACAGCTTTCAAACAGGACTGATTATTATTATACATAATAAATAATTATTAAACAGGTAGCCTCTTGTACCTTCATTGCTTAAAAGAATAGTCCGGATTCTATACAAGTTAAACTCAATCGACAGCAATTGTGGCATAATGTTGATTGACACAAATAATAATTTCGTCCATCCTTTTCTTAAAAAAAAAAAAAAAATGCAAAAATCGAGGTTACAGTGAGGCACTTACAATGAAAGTGAATGGGGCCAATATTTGGAGGGTTTAAAGGCAGAAATGTGGAGCTTAAAAATTTTATAAAAGCACTTACATTAATTCTTCCGTAAAACTTGTGTATTATTTGAGCTGTAAGTTGTTTAAATTGTCGTTTTTACAGTCGCTCTAGGGTTTGCGGCAGTATGTCGTCATGACAACGAAGTTGTAAAATTGGATATAACACAGAAAAATTATTAAGCGATTTTATCACACTAAATGTATGTTAACATGCATATTGTTTATGTCTTGTGGCTATAATTTTGAAACAGTGAGTATTTTAACGTTTATTGATTGACCCCATTCATTTCCATTGTAAGTGCCTCACTGTAACCCAGATTTTAGCTTTTTTTAAAGGAGGGACACATTGGAATTATTGTCGATTGAGCTTAATTTGTAGAACCCAGAATATTCCTTTAATAAACTATGAAACTTATTTGTGACCAATAACATCCAACAAGAACCCCCATCTCACAACTCACTAATGGTAAATTTGATCTTATATTATCTGACCTGGTGTTTTGTGAATGTAAATATATTGCTATTGTTTGGGAGACTTTCAAGAAACCGAAGCGTTTTCTTACAGTCATTCATTTAATGGCCTGTGCTAGTTCAGACTGATTATTAATGATTTTGTCCTCCCACTGATACAGCATGAGGTGTCAGTCATTCACTCCACCTGCCAGATTACATACACTTTCAATTTCATCATGGCCAGATGGTTTCTTCACACTGCATAAATAAATGAACGCGGTGTGTGGACCTCTATAGCACGGATCTCATTCTCTTTGCCCATTTCATCGACAAGCCATGTTACGATCTCACAACCTCAGAGGTGAGCAGAACGGACGCCGCGATGAAGCGGTGCCGATCGGGTGTAAGCAAACAGGGCCGCGGCGAGGTGTTTAATGTATCGCTGTCAATGGAGTGTTAACCATGAGGCCGACGTTCCTTATCCAAGCAACTCAGAGTGTTATCCTTGTAAAAGTAAGCCACAAAATGGTGAGACACACTACATCACCTTTGGCTGCGGTGTGAACCTCCTATCAATTATGTATCTTTTCTTTGATGATCACATTCCGTTAAAATAGCTGCTAATGAATTGCAAAGCGACGTGTGGAATGATGAATCCAGCGGAAAAGTGGTGGTAACCACATAGATTTATTCAATTACACTCCATTTTACCAGCTTGAAGCTCGGTGCTTGATGCGAGGGATGTCCGTGTGACACACGGGCCGAAAGGTGTTTCAGACAGTGCACTTCAGTCATTAGGACCTGGCAGCGGTGCCTCTCTCCTACCTGTAAATGGACTCTGAGGAAAAACAGAGACAGAGCCCGGTGAGAATTTCACTGGGGGCTTGAAAATTCACACCCGCCCAAGGTGTTGTTTAGGCGTCTGATAAACATGTGAGAAAATAATAGGCTGGAGAGGAGTGGGTGCTTCAACCAAGGAGAGCAGAGTCAAGATCTAGATTTTTGAATAATTAACTTTGTGATCAAGATGATATCAGCCTGTTAGTCTTCATTTGTTCAATAGGAGCAACAAAAGAGAGAGAGAGAGAGAGAGAGAGAGAGAGAGAGAGAGGGAGAGTGAGCCAGGCCTAGGAGAAAGACAACACGGAGACGAGAGTATCTTGGAAACCAGAGTTGTGGATCTAATTGAGGCTTCAAGCGGCCATATGGGCTAGTGTGAAAATAGTGAACGATATCAGTAGGCAGAAAAAAACGAAGGAAGAAAGAAGACTAACACGCCATCTATCTTAGATATGATGATAAAATGGGAGCCAATATTTATCCAGATGTAGGGACAAAATGTACCTAGTTCTTTAAGCAATTTTAAATTCCAATCGCTGGTTCTTTACGTTCAACATGTGGCTTCATATACAAAATAAATTATCCAACCACCAAACTCAAGTCCTTAAGATGCTAAAACGACTCTCAGCCATAGGAAACAGGCCAAGAATGAAAAACAAAGTGCATGTGCGCCTCTCCTCCCAACGCGCCTGATGTTCCGAGGCTGCCTGTTATCCGAGGTGTTAATTGGCAAATTCGGTACAAGTCAAGAGCATGTTCCCTGCCGTCCTCGCCCAGCTAGGCTAGGTCATTAAGCCGAGAATGGATTCTCTCTTGCTGCCTTAACCCTTTTTCTCCCTCCTCCTCTTCCTCCCTTTTTCCTGTTTCTCTTTTTATCCCTCTATCTAGAAAAGATAAAAGCCACAGATTTCACTCCAACATCAAACAGAGCTGTATTGCTATTGTATTTGTATTGCTAACATACTCCATACAATTATTTTTCTCTATTTCATTATTGTTTCTGAAAGGTCAGTTATGCCATATTCATAAATTGTAGCATTGTTACTTAATTTTAGGTGCATCCCAAATCTCACACTACTGCACTATTATACTGCTTTTTGTAATGCAACTACAAGTTGCATGTTTACACTGAAAATGCAACAAAAAATATACTAAATAAAAAAAGGGTGCTACGAGTACCCGGATGATGTATTACTCCTTAAACAGTTGTGTCCCAACAATCCTGAACAATCAAAATAATGTTTAATGAAGACTTGCACTTCCGGCCGCACCTGCCGGCAGGCTTTCCCCACCTTTCGTGACCTGGGAGGGAGACAAGGGGAGGGAAAATAGGAGAAGGAAAGGGCAAGGTGGAGTGACAGTGTGTGTGTGTGTGTGTGTGTGAGAGAGAGAGAGAGAGAGAGAGAGAGAGAGAGAGAGAAAAAAACATTGCTCACCAGTTCCCCGACACGCCGTCGCCTGGTCCTCGACCACTCCTCCACCCTCTGGCGGACGACAGCCGCTCCTCCCCGGGCGGACCGGTGCGACTCCAGGCGGCCGGCAGCGAGCCCCTCCTCCCCTCATGGACGGCGGCCGTTCCTCCGCTTCCAGGCGGCAGGCAGCGACTCCTCCATCCCCCGGCATACGGCCGCAGCTGCTCCTTTGGGCAGACGGCAGTGGCGAGGACTCCACGACAGCGCATCCCTCCTCCTTCCCGGGTTTCGGCACCAATGTAACAAGGTTAAGGATGGGAAAGGAGGAGGCAGGAACCGGCTGAACAATCAAAATAATGTTTAATGAAAACTTAAAAGACACAAACATAAACACATAAGGCAGCTGCGTGTGGCTCTCTCTCTCTCGAAATGCCGCATCCTCTCCTCGGCTGATTAGCCCGATTGGGGGCCAGCTATGCGGACTCAAGGGCCGGCACCACCCTCCTCCTCGTCACACTCGCATCACTACAAAATGTTGTAGAATAGTGCAGAACGGGTGGAGTTACCTATAGCCTATGCCGGCCTGACAAAACAATTTAAATGAATGGTGTGCGAATATATACATTAAAAGAGATATAAGAGTTTAACTGAGTTTGGCTAAAATGCTAAAGCTAGCGGCTACGCATCACGTGCGTTTGAAACATCACTTCCGTCAGCTGACAAAATGGTGAATGCTTCCATACTGAAAAGAAAACATTAAGTGTTCCATTTGGGACGATACTACACTTTGAAAATTCCATACACTACATGGCTGAGTGCATATTGTAGTGTACAACGGGGCTAAATGCCCCCCTTAAGAAAAATTAGCTTTTTTCTGGTAGCAAAGTGTATCAAGAATGAAAAAAATTATTTCTTTGAATATTGATGGAGGAAAATAATTTGCATGAAAAGAAATAATAACAGAAATAATAGCCCAGATTCTATCCTTACACTTACTAGACAGTTATTGAAAAACTTTTGATTTGAAAACCAAAAATGACACAAGTATTTTGTCATTGGCTGCAGTACATGAACATTTTAAAAGTTATTAAATTAAGATCAAATTACCTCAAAATCAACTTTTAGACATTGCACGCGAAGACCTCATGGATCAGGAATATTTAGCGGTGTATATTGACAAACAGGAGTTTAGGAACGTACTGTGGTAGTTTTGTTGCCATTTAGTGTTTTGGAAGAAAATAAAATCAAAAGTGTGTTTTACCCCAGGGGGGCTTTACTGTACCCTATAGTGCATCATTTTTGGACACAGCTTATGAATTATATTGCACTGAAATAAAATATATTTTCCCAGATGAATGCATGGATATTTCACATTCATTGCAGAGCACTTAATCTGGGAGAAACATTACATTTCCATTCATGGATAGTTGATATTACATACTTTCAGGAAGATGACACGTCCAGCAACATGTCATAGTCCATCTAAAACTATAAAACAGCATTTCGCTCATTCTTTTTACAGTTATTATGCATGCAGTTTTATGACCTTACCAACTGAGAGATATGGAGTATCACAAAAAAATCCAATATGTGGCAATACAGTATATGTTAAACACATAGCCTATATGAAATATATGTTCACATATGGTTTTCACTTATATAAAAAAGTCACACACTTTTACATATATGAAACATATAATTCAAAATACTACGAAGATTTACATTTTCATATTTGTAACATATTTACCCAAATAGAATTTGAATATTTACATAGATGCTTATGACGTTTTTACTGTATACCGGTGAAAATCATATGTAAACATATATTTCATATAGGCTGTTTTACAAAAAGTACAAATACAGAAATGTGATATATTTCCATTTATGAACACATACACACACACACACACACACACACACACACACACACACACATAAACATATACTATATATATAGATGTGTGTGTGTGTGTGTGTGTGTGTGTATGTGTGTGTGTGTGTGGGCAGGTTTAAGTGGTTTACAAGGACATTTTTTAGGTTACAAAATGGTAATTACAAGGGTATTATGCTATAAATGTGGTTTATGAGGACATTTCTAGTGTCCCCATAATTCAAATCGCTTTAAAATACATACTAAATGTGTTTTATTGTTTTGTGTTTTATTGAAAATGTAAAAATGCAGAACGTTTTTTGTGAGGGTTAGGTTTAGGGTTGCGGGTAGACTCTATAGTTTGTACAGTATAAAAATCATTATGTCTATGGAGAGTCCTCATAAGGATAGCCGCACCAACGTGTGTGTGTGTGTGCAAGGGTGTAGCAGCTGTGGGGGACACGTCCCCGCACTATTCCAAGCTAAACCCATACTGAGTCAAAATGGTGGATTTGTATACAGTATTCTTTGCGTTTTGTTACTTTGGGCTGAATGAGCAACCATCCAGCCAATCACAGGTGAGTTTCTTGAGCTGAAACATCCCTTATGTAATAGGTCGTCAGTCAGATAGTCTAATCAATGCGGCTCTGTTCATTTCTACAAAGTTGCTTTCAACAATGCTCATTTATCCATGTTTTTTATGGGCATTAATGTTTATCTAAATGAATAATCTGTTGATGAGAAACTCACAAACGAGAGTTATTTATCGGCATATCGTTCTTGATTGGCAGAATTACGTGAAATGCACTGCAGAAAAAACCAAAGGACAATCCTTCTTTTAAGCACACATTGTAATTATATTAGCATATGAGTCTTCATTAAGTTATGCTTTTTACATTATGTTTGTGAGGTAATAGTTTGAACGGTTCTTTTTGCCAATATAATCAGATTACTAGATCTGTGTTAAATATGTAAAGTTATTTTTAATATCAGCTCCTGATTATGTTGCAACTCTAATGTTGATGTACAGTCAACAAACTGTAAGAAAAAAGACAGATCTGCTGTGTTCTCAGGACACTTATGCATTTTACTGAAGTCAATAGATACTGTATGTAGAGTACAGTATACTTTTTTATTCATAGAAATGAAACTCATAATAATATAAGACTATTATTGTTGCCTTTTGATAAAAGTCATGCTCAGCAGCTCACAAACTGTAGGGAAATTATAGATTTGCTTTGTTCTTATAATGCTTAAAACCTCTACTAAAGTCTCTTTGTAGATCTGTAGACATACACATTTTAAAGGATTCAGATTTCTTTTGATCGTTGATTCAGTCACTAACTCATTTCACACAAGACACTCATTTGTCACCTTCTGGCATCACCAGAAATGGTCACTGAATTATTAAATGGATCTGAACGAATTTTGGTAAATGTAGTCAAAACACTCGAGCCACTTGGATACTTTAAATCCCACAATGCACAAGCACAGAGTAACAAATAAAATTGTGCACATGCACAATTGTCAATATTGTAATTGATTAAATAATTTATTCAGGACCAGCTTGTGCTCAGTCTTTTATTGTCATGTGCGAAACAGAAGCAAGTGCTCCACAAGATGACCTTTATTTTTGCAGCTAAGTTTGCAAAATTTAGCAATTATTTTGCAATGCTTGAATCTTTAAAATACTACAAATATTAAAAGTAAATAATATGTATATATTAATATAATACTTATATCATACTTATATATTACTATATACTGTAATATATTAATATTGTATCTGTAAGTGTTGTGTCTGTGCGAGCCACCTACTGACAGCGGTGTCCCCCCCACTTTTAAAATGACCGCTACGTCCCCTTTGTGTGTGTGTTCATAAATGGAAATATATCACATTTCTGTATTTGTACTTTTTGTAAAACAGCCTAAATGAAATATATGTTTACATATGATTTTCACTTGTATAAAAAAGTCACCCAGACATATAAATATATATGACATATAATTCCAAATACTACAAAAAATTATATTTGTAACATATATTTGACCAAATACTAGAATTTACAGAAATCAGCAGTTACATAAATACTCAAACCAGCCCATCTGGCACCAACAATCATGCCACGCTCCAAATCACTGAGATCACATTTTTCCCCCATTCTGATGGTTGATGTGAACATTAACTGAAGCTCCTGACCTGTATCTGCATGATTTTATGCACTGCACTGTTGCCACATGATTGGCTGATTAGATAATCGCTTGGAAGATTGTTGGTGCCAGATGGGCTGGTTTGAGTATTTTTATAACTGCTGATCTCCTGGGATTTTCACACACAACAGTCTCTAGAGTTTCCTCCAAATGGTGCCAAAAACAAAAAACATCCAGTGAGCGACAGTTCTGTGGATTGAAATGCCTTGTTGATGAGAGAGGTCAGCAGAGAATGACCAGACTGTTTCAAACTGACAAAGTCTACAGTAACTCAGATAACCACTCTGTACAATTGTGGTGAGAAGAATATCATCTCAGAATGCTATTTTGAGATGCGGGTTGATGTTGTTTTGGTGGCACGAGGGGGACCTACATAATATTAGGCAGGAGGTTTTAATGTTGTGGCTGATATATACACTGTGTATACACTATATATATATATATATATATATATATATATATATATATATATATATATATATATATATATATATATATATGCATACCCTATACACACATGCACACACACACACACACACACACACACATATATATATATATATATATATATATATATGCATACCCTATACACACATGCACACACACACACACACACATATATATATATATATATATATATATATATATATATATGCATACCCTATACACACATGCACACACACACACACACACACACACATATATATATATATCAGATTTCTGTATTTGTACTTTTTATACCTGCAGTATTTGTATCCATTTTCACACCCAAGGACCACTAAAATTAAACCAGTGAAGTCGAAAAAGTGATTAAAAAAAAAGGAAAAAACTTGAGAGAAAAAGAGTGACCAGTCACAATAGGCCTATACACTTTTCCTTACACATGATATAACTTTTACCCAAAAATCCTCATCATTTATTTTTTCGGAAATATTTACTTAAAGTGCATTCAAGCTTTAGTAAATGTATTCCCTTGGAATTTAACCCATGAGTTTAGTGTTCCTAACGCCATACTCTACTAATCGAGCTACATAAACACACAACTAAATGACTTTAACATGCTTTATTTCATGTAGTATCTCAAGCGAAGCCTAGCTTAATGGGCTTAGAGGCCTTCCTTTCTACTGCTTCCTCAGAAACGGTAGCGTCCTCTGGGGTTCTGGGTGCGATCTCACCAATGCCTCTGTCATCACTTGCTGTGACTGCCAAATCCGTGCTCCAGAATCGGGGGGGCTCGCAAACCGGCATGGAAACAAATACACAAAGCAGACAGGACTGCTCAGAGACCTAGGGAAGGCAGCCTTTCGCTTCAACACATTTCGGCTGACATGAGGGAGAACCGCGACGCATCCTGAACCGAGAAGGACCGTTGCGTTATTTGTTGGGTAACATGTAAACTGCAGGGTGGCTCTATCCTCTCTTGCCCTTACATTTGGTCTGCATCCCGTCATGCATGCACATGTGTTTCTGTAGGAAGTTGTTGATTGTCTGCACGACTTTGATATGGAGAGATGGCCATCGAGCCATCGCGAGGCTATAAAATATCGGCCAACTGGCCTGCGACACCTGCTGAGATGTGCATTTACTCAACAACTCTTCCTACAATGCAAATGTCTCATATAGGTGCATATTTTATATATATACATATATATTTGAGAAACAGAATATGAAATACAAGAATATATTTTAATCATAATCTTATTATCTGAAAAGTCTGCCTATAGCAGACTACTTGCCTACTAGTCAAGTCCAGACAAGTTTATGGTTATTTTTTTCATTATAAGCTAAATCGGAAAAAAGACATGACAGAGAATGGCATACCTGGCTGGCCCTATTCACCAAACAAATATATATACTGTACAAACGGTAATACATTCTGTGCACTGCAAATGAATCAATGCATTTGGCAGGTGTTTGCATAAAATGCAGGGTTTATACAACACAGAGAAGTCATAATAAACGCTTTGAACAATACTGTGTGAATCTGCTTCCTCTGATCAAACTTTGTCAGTGGTGACGCTGAGACTGCCTCAGACTTCCTGTTAATTAACACTACATATTAATTCCACCATCTTTTCCCCCTCTCCTCTCCCAGACTCTTATTTGGCAATAGTCTGTCAGTGATGCAGACACTGAGTTACGTTTGTGGTTATTTGACTGTACAAAAAGAAATAATCGAGATCATGTTGATATATTTTCAACTAGGGATCATTGTAAAGAGATGCATTTTCTGATATTTTTTAAAGACCATTTATTTCTTTATTTACAGGCTATTTTTTCCTATGAATGCAGGACTGCAGGGCATTAAGAAAACCTGTTTATGCATGGTTTGCTTGACCAAAAATAAATAAATGAATGAGGAAAGAGAGAGATTCTGTTTTTGCAACAGGATGTATCATTAATCACGTCATAAACAATGCCGATTTCGATTAACTCAATAACAGTGTTCCGTTCTGTGATGTCATAATGATTTCGATGACTGTTGATGGTAGAATACATTATGTTGTAAAAGTTATGATGTCACAATAATGCAATAATTTGTGCCATGCAATGAATGTGTTTATAAATACATTAGGTCTATTATAAAGTTAATAATATTACAAAGTTGCTATTGTAGTTTATTCTAATTATTGCTATTGAGATTTTAATCGCGTTGATTTTTTTAAAAATAAATAAATACATCGAAATATTATTTCTGAGAGAGAAAAAACTATACGAAAGTGAGGTGAAATAATTTAATAATAATAATAATGATGAAAAAAAATTATTAGCGTGTTGTTTTGTTGATTCTTATCATATGTCCTTGTAAAAGCAGGTCTATTATTATTATTATTATTATTATTATTATTATATGTAAAAGTAGAATAGTATGCCTAGGAAAAAAACTCGTAGGTAATTCACATTAACTCTGTTATAGGACATAAGGAAACAATAATTGAGGAAAGATTAGACAAATTAAATAGCAACAGATGTTTGAAATTAGAGTAATTTAATGTCATTATATTTATGTCCTTATGTGCTTGACGGTAAATAGCATGGAACTTAATTAAATAAATTATAGAATGTTCTATACATTACCAGCGTGATTTTTATATTTTCTTTTTATATTTTTGTATTCATGTAGCCTATATTCTTATATAAATGTATATAGGCTATAAAAGCAAGACTGAAAATTATATATATATATATTTGGATGTTACTACAACAAGCACACTAAGTTTTCTGACAATTATTTTCAGTTTAAATACACCGACCGAAAAATTGATGGATGGATGAGTTAATTTTAAATTAGGATTCAAGCAAATCGCATTTTGGCTCGTCTGAGTCGGTGGAACTTTTATGTGAGGGTCTCTCTCTCTCTCTCTCTCTCTCTCTCTCTCTCTCTCTCTCTCTCTCTCTCTCTCTCTCTCTCTCTCTCTCTCTCTCTCTCTGTCTCTCTCTCTCTCTCTCCATCGGTTGAAGCTGGTGACTTGCTGTTTTTCCATGAACTGTGCAGCCGCATCAGCAGCACCGATGGAGCGGCTGATTAGCATGCGGCAATAATGAGGGTGAGCCGGGTTTCATTGTTCTAACACCTCCCCTCTCCTCCGCACCAATCTGTCAGCGTTCAGCCTCAAATGCTGCACTCCACAAATGAATTGGATAATTAGTTGCCCCTCACGAATGCTGCACTCTTCTCACCCCTGATTGCTTTCACCTTTTTGCTCCTGGCAATTTTGACACCTCGTAATCAGCCTGCTGCTTCTCCTTCTCAATCTATAACCCTCCTCTTCCTCCTCTCTGCCATACTTTAATCCAAATACGACGTGTATACAGCTAGAAAGTGTTGAACAGATGAATGGAAATGCTTTACTAAAGATAATGCACGTGAAATTCAGGAACGGAATCTATAGATCTATGCACTTTCTACATTATGCTGTCAAAAATCGAGTCAACAGCAAGGGCAGAAAAAAAAAAAAAAAGAAAGAAAGAAAAAAAAAAAGAAAAAACACATGGACCCAGAAACTGTCAGTACAGCTTTCCTCTTCCAAATAACGAGCACTGACAACGTAATTATGTACAAGCATCTGTCTAAGACTCGAGAGAGAGAGAGAGAGAGAGAGAGAGAGAGAGAGAGAGAGAGAGAGAGAGAGAGAGAGAGATCATATTTGCTGCCTTTTAGAATAAATTCATGGTTTGATGTGAGAGATGAGAATTTGAGCGGTCTGTTTATCCAAGTTGGGTCGTGTATTATGCGCAACACATTGTGCTCGTTCGAGATGCAATATTCAGCTTGCAAATAGATCAAAACGCACATCGTGTGTCTCAGTTGTTGTGCTGTTTTTGCTTTACCAAAACAATGTCGCTCTGTGGTACATATTTTTATGCCGGTTGGATTAATTGGTTATATTAGCCTACCTTAATAAAACGGATAGTTCGGCCCTAGATGCCGATTGGCCAACAGTGTTCCAGCTGTTCTACATCAAAATCGCAATGAACGCGGAATAACTATTCGCTGCACCCAGTGGCGTAGCCAAGCGTGGGCCGGGGTGGGCCTGGTTATATATTTAGAAAATAGTTTAAAAATGAATAAATCCTGATTTCTGAAAGTGTGAAAGAACTGTTCTCTGTCGGTTCTCCTGTCAAAGAATGACTTTATTTTTTGTTGCTGAAAATGTTTTTATTGAGGGCCACCCAGAAGTAATTTCCTGGCTATGCCCTTGGCTGCACCCATAGCGGATTGTTATTTTTGTTGCATATGGAGCTAGACAGGGGTGTAGATTCGGCTTGAACATTGCCCCCCCCACCAATGTTCAAGAATTTACATGTTTCCATTGATCATGGTATAAATATTGGTGTTGTTTTTATTCTCTCCTGGAATCTACACCCCTAGAGCTAGATGATTTAATGTCTAAAATATTTGAATTTGAAATTTGTTCATTTGAATTCAAGATGTGCATTTAACAAATGGCATATTTCTTTGTGGCATATTTTATACATTTGTATTTTTAAACAGCAGATTTTTTTCTTCTTCACATTTTTCGGTCAGAACTTTGAAAGGCAACACAGTTGACCAGTCACAATCTGATATAGAACAGGCCTTAAAGGAATATTCCGGGTTCAATACAAGTTAAGCTCAATCGACTGCATTTGTGGCATAATGTTGATTACCACAAAAATTAATTTTGAGCAAAAATCTGTGTTCTAGTGATGCATTTACAATGGAAGTCAATGGGGGCCAATCTGTAAACATTAAAATAGTCACTTTTTCAAAAGTATAGACACAAGACTTAAACAATATGTGTGTTAACATAAATTTAGTGTGATAAAATCACTTAATATTTTTTCTATGTAAAGTTTTATCTATTTTTACAACTTCGTTGCCATGATGATGTAATGTCAACTCTAAAACAACTGTAAAAATGCAATTTAAACAACTTTACAGCTCAAATAATACATGATTTTTAACAGAAGAATTAATGTAAGTACTTTTATAAAATTATAAGCTTCACATTTCTGCCTTTAAACCCTCCAAAAATTGGCTCCATTCACTTCCATTGTAAGTGCCTCACTGTAACCTCCATTTTTGCTTTTTTTAAAAAGCAAAAAAAAAAAAAAAAGTCGAAATTCTTATGGTAATCAACATTATGCTACAAATGCTGTCGATTGAGTTCAACTTGTATTGAACCCGGAATATTCCTTTAACACTTAAAATGGTTGTTGTTCTCCATCTGGAACGCTTGTAAGTTTTTACCTTGCTTGTTATGGAGACCGGAGCTGAGAAACCGTCCAGCGGCGATTAGAGTTAGAAAACTAGTTTCTTTACGATCTGAATTTTTGAGATCTAAATGTAAGTCATTTGTCTTCGGAGTTCTGAATTTCATCTTAATCTAAAAATTTGAACATGCAGTTACATTAATCTGAATTGTTTACATCTAATTCCACCTCTAAAAAGTTAAACCGATTTAAAAATGCAAATGTATAAATTACACCACAACATCTTCAGTTTTGTTAACTGCATATGTCTAGAATTCAAATTAACACATTTTTAGAACCAAACGCTTTAGTCGTTGTTCTAGCTCCATAGTAGCATAGCAATGCTCTGTTATGCCACGGATAATATATTTTAGTGGAACAATGACAATTGATGAATTTGCTTAAAAATAAGGTATTGATGAAAATTGTGCCCTTTACATTTTTATGAAATAGTAATTGTTTTATTAAAACAATAATGCACTTGAGGCCATGCTATATCATGAATATCCAGTTAAAACTCAACTGCATGTGTCACACTTTACAGTGCCATTTGGATTAGGCCTATATTCACAATATAAAACATGGCTTAAACATACACTATCAAAGATTATTACATGGCTCTCTGGAATACTTGATTGGTCAATCAGAGGTATTCTGTGATTCAATATTTTTATCCAAGCTGTACAATTGACCGTTGTCCCAGGCAACCAATTTTCTACATAGCTGTGCTAGCATTGTTTCTTCTGTATCACCGCATGCACTTTCTTCTAACATAATTTAGACTAATTTAAAACTAAATATTTCATGCCCATTTATTTATTTGGCAAGGAGCTATGTAAAAAACGGGCTAATGTAGTCGGCAAGTCATAACTGCAAAAAGATCCCTCCACTTCACATCAGGGTTTATTCTGCAACAATAACAGGTGGGGATGACTGTACATTATCCACTATTCAGTATTTTTATGGAATCTTTTCTGCAAACAGATTATCAATGAAACATCAGGAAATGTCCCCATGTGCAGAGCCAGTCTGCCAGTGCGAAACGACAACAAAATCTAGTTCCTCTTCTTCACACATCTCATCTTCTGAGTGTGTGTGTGTGTGTGTGTGTGTTAGCAGGCTGTAATCCGAGGCGCTGGGAGGTCTTCACAGCAAAGATGTGTGCCACTACACACATTTCCCTTTCTGCTTAACGCATCGTCACTGGAATTAGGGAAAATTATTACTTTTGTTTATGAAACTGCTAATTATCCACACACATGGTCCAATGCAGCATCAAGGACATGGTTTAAGATTCTCCCATTAAAAAATGCAAGTGCATCTCTACTGTCTAGTGCACTGCAGTTTAGAGCGTTATAAGCGCGAGAAAACACAATAGAAGATTAAAAACAAAGCTAGAATGTTTTGGTATTAGAGGTATTTGAGCAGCTTATTTGCATGATGGGCAGTCTGTGGGGTGGATATCGTTTTATACAATACTTCTCCATTCACTGAAGTGCTATTCGCTTTTGTTCATTCATGTGGATGAACGGCAGAGCCCTAAACACATGTATAAGACAAGCCTATTAGCAAGAAGGCAACAAAATAATACACAATACTGTAAATCTAAAATAACTGTGCATGTAATTGCAAAGTGAGCTTGCATTGGATACTATGTGTAGTAACAATTAACCTGCAATACCTGTACAGCAGTGATTTCATAGACCAGATGGTGTTTATCGTTGGAATAATGATCTAAGAAATATTTCTCATTCTGAACAGATTCCCTCATACAGGTGGTACAAATTAAAATGAACAAATTAAAGCAATTAGGAGTTATTACTTCCAAAACATTTCAATGGATTTTTTTTTTCCAGGGGCCACTAAATTTACTACTGCATTGCTGGAACTGCTTATAGATGTGCTGCGAAAATAGGGAGACTGGGGCTAGTTGTCACACTTTTTTAACTCCAGTGAATATTTCTCAGAGTGGATTTATTTTTTTTAAGTAAATTAAGACACATACAGTACCTTAAAGTCCTAGCTACATGAAAAGATTTTGAACATTTCTAGAATTATTGCCCAGGAGAAAAGATTAAGTTCACTGAACACACGTTGATCTTTATAGTGGAACATTGTGTCACATTATATGGGGTAAGTTGTCACAATGGGAATGTGCCATTAAATAGCCTTTTTTTTTTTTTTTTGGCTTTTCAGCAAAATTTAAACAGTAATTTTTCAAAACAATTCATGAAAGCCAAAATGTCAAATAAAATAATTGTTTTGGCAAAAGATGCTGTAATTCCATAACAGATGTAAATACATTCTATAAAATATACAACATATAAAACGCATGGCATCTTGCCCCAATAAATGTGACAACCTGCCCTGACCTGACATTTATGAAAAATGTCTTCAGGTTAAAAATGATTTTAATTTAAGACATTTAAGACAAAAGGTGTTTGAAACCAACAAAAACCACTGATAGAGAAAATACACATTTATGTAATTGGAATTGTGACAGCCTGACATAGTGACTTCTTTGTGTGACAACTAGCCTTGGTCCCCTTTATGCCTGAAAAGAATGTAATCACAACAAGGTAAATATATTCACAAAATGTAATATATATTTATATATACACACACATGGCTTGAGACAACATGGCAATAAAATTCTGTTATCATTTACACACCTTTATGTCATTCCAAAACTAGACTTTTTTCTTTCTTCTATGCAACACAAAATTGTATATTAGGCATAATGTTTTCATTGCATCTTTTTTTGCATACAATAATAGTGAATGGTGACCAAGGCTGTCAGTCTATAACATTCTCTTTTTGTGTTCCATGTAGGTTTTATAGGTTAGGAACGACTTGAGCTTGAGTAAATGATGACATATTTTCCAATTTTGGGGGTACTAACCCTTTTTAAAGACAAAAGAAATTGATGTTTTGCTTTTAATTTAATAAATGCAAACATAAAAGTGTTCTTTAGTTTTGGAAATATTTGAAGAAACAGATTTAAAGGGTGTCTAAAAATGAAATGCTGTGACATTTAATTCTCAAAAGATACAGCATTGGACTGACCTCACATGAACAGCATTTACAATCATGAGATAGTTCCTCTGAGATATGAATGTCCTTTATATTGCCATCTTGAATTAAATTACTTTAAAATTAAAGGAAGCATGTCTTCACCGCAAAGTAAACTGTCATCAGAATGCCTCCAAATAAAATGCAGCAAATAAAAATATTAATTAAGACATAACAGGCCTAAAATGAACCGTTTAAAGTTCTCCTAATTAAATAAATGAGCGTGGAAGGTTCCGCTCTCTTCATGGTGTCACTGAAGGACATGAGCAAATGTGTTCTGACGGGTATCACGCTACTCGACAAAACCACGAATAAAGCCCCTTTGCAGTCCTGCGGGCGGCCCCTTGCCCGCGTTTGTCAATCGCCAGCTTTGTTCTTGAAGTGTGAATTGAGGTGGCTATACATGTGATTTGGGGATACATCATCCTTGCAAAAGGCACACTTCTCTTTGCTGCTCATCTGCTGCGCGTCTGTCACTGACGCCTGGGAGGACATGTCCGGGAGGTCTGGGGTCCAAAAAAGCTGGACACAGACAAGAGGACATTAGACAGCAGCGAGGGCAGCAAGAGACAATTATTCATTGATTAAGCTGGCATTAGATAATCTTGGGTAAATAAAAGCCAAGATTAAACTATTCCACATGCATCCGTACTCAAAAGTGCAGGATAAGTAAGTTGTTTGAAAAAACTTATATAAAAAATAACGTGAAAATAGGGCTGGGCGATATATTGAATATTCATGATACATTTGTGATGACTTTGCTGGGGATATTAAATTAAATTATGAATATTGCAATTATGGTAATGCACATATTAATTTGGCCATTAAAGGGATAGTTCACCAATAAATGAAAATTCTCTCATCATTTACTCACCCTCATGCCATCCTAGATGTGTATGACTTTCTTTCTTCTGCAGAACACAAACGAAGATTTTTAGAAGAATATCTTGCAATGTGAGTGAATGGTGACCACCAGAACTTCAAATTGCCAAAAATGCACATAAAGGCAGCATAAAATTAATCCATATGACTCCAGTGGTTAAATCCATGTCTTCTGAAGTGATATGATAGGTGTTGGTGAGGATGTTTTTTTTTTTACTATAAATCTCCACTTTCACTTTCACATTCTTCTTCTTTTGCTTTCTGGTGATTTGCATTCTTTTTCATATTGCCACCTACTGGTCAGGGCTGGTCAAAGGCGAAGATTCATAATAAAAAAAAAGGACTTAAATATTGATCTGTGACTCACCCACACCTATCATATCACTTCTGAAGACATGGATTTAACCACTGGTGTCGTATGGATTACTTATATGCTGCCTTTATGTGCTTTTTGGATCTTTAAAGTTTTGGTCACCATTCACTTGCATTGTATAGACCTACAGAGCTGAAATATTCTTCTAAAAATCTTCATTTGTGTTCAGCAGAAGAAATAAATTGATACACATCTGGGATGGCATGAGGGTGAGTAAATAATGAGAGAATTTTCATTTTTGGGTGAACTATCCCTTTAAGTTTTCCTTGTGTTTTCCCAAGCTTTCTCTTTAAGATGTGATGTTTGAGATGTTTTAATAGCACCCCAAATTTAAACTTCATTAGTGAGTTGGTAAGTTCAACCTGTCCATTTCAGTGCTTCAAAATGATTATTTCCATCTATGATTTTGGGAAAAAAATAACCTTAGAAAGGTGGCAGCATCATTATTTTATTTTTATACAGAGATTGGCAGGTCTTTTACAAACAAAGTTGTTTTTTCCAAAGTTGGTGTGCCTCTCACTTCAGAGGTGTACATTCTGATTCAGAACAATCTTTTCTTTTTATATCTTCATTTTTAAGACCCTTTATGGTGAAATCCCAGAGATATGGGTCTCTCAATGTGGCTCCATCCAAAAAAAGAAAATCATTTTGACCCATTTTCAATGGTCGAAAACCAAATGTGGGTCACATGGTATGAAGCTAGTTTTTCTTTTCTAACAAAACATAGGTCTGAAGTACAAATAATGTTGAAACCAGAAATGTACCTTTATTTATTTGCATTAAAACAATTATGTCAAAATCTTGATTTTTGAGGGTCCAAAAATAAACTACTATTAAGAGTAAGCGACATGTGGCTCTCAGCAAGTGCAATGCCTATATCTAGTTTGTGGATTTCAGAAATGTACATCTGCACAACTAAGATGCATAAGATTTGCAAAGTGCACCAAAAGGTAAATTGTCATTTTGACCCCCCTCTAAAAATGTTGGCTTTTCACATCTTCATTTATGTTCATCTTTCTCCAGAAAAAGTATTAACAACATAAACATTTCAACCTGGAAAGTTTCTGAAATTTGGTTGATTTGACATGGAATAACCCTGTGGAAACATGCCCTGATTATTAAAAGCTAGATTTGTTTCTACTGTGTAACAGTTCAAAAGCTTATTGGCATTTCTAATGCCTTTTCTTGATGGAGTTGTGGCTTTGCATGTCTAGAATGTCTCACACAAGCGTCATTATTACTGCAGGACCGAATACAGAGTTTCATTCTCCCCAACCATTTAATACCTAGTGAGAAAGCCGTTATTTTTTAATTTGATCATTTATTTCACATGCTATTTTTTATGCTATCCACAATTGCACACTGCCATATGATAACCGAAATAACAGACTTTATAATCAGTCAGTTATCTTGGTATATAAAGATCTGGCCAACTGCACACAGCACTTGATGAAAATAAAAGTCAATGCTCTTAAGAGCATTTTGATAACACTACATTTACACTTCATAATTTAGTCATTCCGTTTGAAATGTGTGTTTGCTAGCAACACTATTTTTTCATGTTCTTAAAACAGATGAGCCCAGGTAGCTATCTGTAACACTTTTAAAATAGAAGAGAGCGAAAAGAACAGTCCGGAAACGAGTGTAATAGTACGACAACACAGAAGACGAGGTAATATGTGATTCACAGCTCTCTGTGGTCTTAGCACATCCTAATTGACATCCTAAATGGAATGGCGCTGAATCCCCATGCAGATGTGAGGCTTACATAATAGGTGTGAGTCTTGCAGTTCTCCATATGGACAGGTAAAAACAACAGGGTTCTTTTATCTGTCTTCTTTACGTGTGTCTAATCAGATTTCCTGTGCAATTGTACAAGCTGCGAATATATTTAACATTGAGTTTGTGTTCTTTGTATTGTAGTATGGGGGTTTGCGCAATTGTAAGCATGCAAACATTCTCTCAACTAGAGTACTGTATATTTCTTTTTAAATATGCAATACATGCACTAAATGCATTTTTGCGCTAAGAAAAGCTAGACGACGCACAACGGCTATAACAGAAAGCAGGTTTCCCGAGACACGTTTTAAAAAGTTTAAGTTCTTTATAACTTGACACAGCGTCTAGAAATGTGCGCTCCTGCACGAGATGCTAAAAAACTGCAAGATGCAGCACAACAGTCAAGGATGTCCGTCTAGCGCATGTAAACAAAGAAAAACATTGCAAACAGACACAAAAAGCATTCGTTGTGAATGGTGCCTAATATACACTGTTTTGCCCAAATTGTAAGGTAGCGTCGCACACACCCTTCGTGGAGAAGGTAATCGTAGAATGCATTACGACGGACCCGGTGTAAAACAACAGCCTGGTCTCATAAACATTACATGGCCATGGCAATATTTTTGCAAAATGAAATTATGTGCCTTATAACACGTTTCGCTGTTTTCCCAGCGGGGGTGGAAAAAGCGTGTAAATTGGATTTTGTAATCAGACAAGGTTTTTAGGGTGAATATGGAGGTTTTAATGTGTAAAACGTTAACCTAAATCTAATCAATAGATTCCTGAAAACAAATAAGAGGTGAACAAAACAGATATCCTTACCCTAAACAAACACCTAAACCTAACCGGTAGTGTCCTAGAACAAAATGCGACCTGAAAAGCACATTTTCTCGTGCAACCATGTCATCTCATGTTGCTTCTATGACACTCTTGTCTCCTGTGTTAGCTTGTGTGCTTAACTGGTCTCAACTACATACTTCCGAGTCTAAAGTCCAACACTCTATCAGGTGAGCTACCGCGCAAGCTAATCACATTGGAATAAGTGTGTAAATGTAGGTCAGTCTGTAATACAAGCGTTAAAATATATCGTTGTACTCATGATTTGTGTGAAAGTGAATAAAATGCAGTTGTTGTATTTCACCAGGAAACTGCAGCGAAACGTAGAATTCGGCATGTAAAATTCATTTTGCAAAAATGTAGCTCATGCTATGGGACTAGGTTGAAAAAATTACATTAAGCATGGCGGATGAACAGGATAAAAATGCTAATAAATATATTTCACTCAGTCCTGAAAAAAGGTGAAAAAAACAGTGCATGTTCACATTTAAAATCCGCGAAGACAAACGCAAAAGCATGTTTGGTGTGAACAATCCCTGAGATATGTTGTTCCTAATAAAGTTTTCAGCCAACTGGTTTGATTACGTTTTATTTACTCTCAAAAGTAAATTTTTGCAAGCATTTGGAGCTTGGCGAGTGTTAATTTCAGATCTCGCGTGTGAATGCTCATCTTACCTGTTGGGGTCCTCGTACATTTTCGTGCGCCGCAGAAGACGCGGATGTGTGAGTGGATGGAGTGGGCGTGGGGTATGATGAGTAAGACTCCTCCCTCAACGTGTGTACGTGGTCTCCATGGTTGGGCCTGTGCAGGGACAGGTCCACTTGTTTATCCTGTGTACTGTTCAGAAAGTCGTATTCGGAGTCTGTACTCGGGGGAAACTTGACACTCAGGACTCTTAGCGAATCAAAAAGGCCGTCATCTAGAACAGCGCCACATGATGCAAGAGATGTGGAGGATAATGTGTTGTCAACTTCTGGTTTTAGTGGTTTGGAAAAGGGCACCTCAGCCTGTTCCGTCGTGTCATCTGTGCATTGGATGGGCATTGAAAACTGTTCTGGAGACAACATTTCAAAGATGTTTATATACAGTGGCCCCAAAATGACACTTAAACCACACTTAAAAATGCACACTTGTAAGTCTTTTCATCACATAACAAAAAACAAACACTATTTTCAAGCAAAAAGAAGTTTGTTTCAAATGATAAAACGTATATGTATTGTTCAAAATGAAGACCAAAGCATTTGGACTTGGGCTGACAATCGATTAAAACATTTAATCAAGTTAACTAAATGATATGCAGCTTAATTGTTGAAACCTAATCAGAAATAATGACATCTCCTATATCAATATTTACTGAGAAAAGCCCTCAAATAAAGATAATTCAAAGACCTTAGTGTGGTAGAAGAGTAAAACTTTAAATACACAAAAAATGGCTTTACAATTGCATGTACTGTAATATTGTTTTATATCTTGCTCTAAAGTCTGCGCTCTTTTTTAACATTTGGTCAATGTACGTATGTATCAAATGGAGGGAATATAATGGTCATGTCGCGTCTTCATGTTTTTTCAGCATCTCGCGCCATGAACGCAGGATTTTTAAGATAAAAGCAGCTCAACTTTTAAAACCGTGTCACGATACCCCTGCCTTCTGTTGCACTCCATCTATCCATTTTTGATCGCAAGACTTGTCATAATCTAATGTAATTGTTTCAAACAATTCAAAAGAGTTTGCTCCATGTAAACTGTCTCTTTCTGGTATCCTTGTGCATTTAACCCTCCAATTCCGTTCGGGTCATTTTTTACACGGAAAAGGTAGATAATAATTTTTAAATAACACTTAGTTTTTAGTATGGGAACCAAATGTTCAAAATGCACCAAGTTTTTAATTAAATTGTTTAAGAGATATAACCACTAAAAAAAGTGTTACATCTTTTGTGTTGGCAGGCCAATTTTGACCCGGGCATCAATCGTGGCTTTTCACATGATATTACGTTGATTTATTCCATTTATTTTGGCAGTGTACTCACGCATGTAAATAGAATAGATTTTGCTTAAAAACACAGTAAAGACGTATTAATGTTGTATACTTGAATTGTACAGTTGTTTTGATGGTGTTTAGTTGAGAAAGAATACGCTGGTTTAATACATTTTGACCATCAAGCTGTATTAAGTAGTTATGAGTAATAGGAAATGAATTCAAATTACTAGTAATTCTGACATTAGATGATAATATAAATTGTAAATGATGTTATATTTAGATAACATTTTACAGAAATGTTGAAAAAAATGATGTCTTCACATGTATCACACGTTTTGCTCAGTGCCACCGCTCCCTATACGCATATTACACAGTCTGCGTAGGGCATCAACTCCCTAGGGAGGCACCATCTTACCCTAGGGGGGCACCAGAAACTCTACTGGCTGCCCTTACTTGCACATTATACGTTATTCAAGGACCCGGTAGCAGTCGCTGAACACAGACGGTCGCCTCGCACTCACACTTTCGCCTCGCGCCTTGCAGCTTTTGCGCCATGCAACTCACATTACAATGTTTTTACATTTATGAACAGTTAAGAAATTAATAATGACTTACAATACAGTTTTAGGTGAAACCATAGAGTTATGAATGATTTAGAAGCTTGAATTCTACCGGGTCAAAATTGACCCGTGAATGCAAAAGTATGCAGATTCGAAACGCAATAGGAGGGTAAATGCAAAATTTACCGCTTTTACATATAACGTTATATTATAGCGACATTATCAAATGCTGTTGATAGAACTATTGAACACAGAACATTCCTTTGACAGAAAAAAAGGACAGGCCTAACTCTCAAAATACCTTTATTTTCTCTCATATAAGTCTGTCTCTCTTGCTCTCACTCATATAGATATAAGGACATTAGTATGCATATGCAAAGAAAGCACAGCAGTGATATGCACACCATGCAACGCTGACTATTAATGAGGAACTCTGTCAATTTTAGCACCAAACAATGCAGTGAGAATTGCTCTACCATAACAACTGCGTCAGCCCCTGCCACCACACCACGCCGCCTGCCAATTAAAATCAACTACAGAGCTCGAAATTCTCCTTTAAAGCTTTCTGATCAAAGTCTGTGATAAAACTAAAGGCAAGTGGAGTTAGTAATGTAACATTATCAGATCATAATGATCACAGAATGGCTCAGTTTCAATGACTGTTATCCATAATTCAGCACTACGGTATGCAGAGACATTTTTACATGGACAGCAAGTCTGAGATCATTGTGAGAAGAAATTGCATTACCTCATATCTCCAGAGCAGAGTCACTTGCTAAAAGAATAGGAGAGAGATGGATATGGATTTTTGTGATGGCTATCTATCTATCTGGAACTGTTCAACCAAAGCTGAACAAAGCTTTGTTGTCATTCACTCACCCTGGCACGTATTATTTTCTTTCTTCCGAGGAGCACAAAAGCAGATCTTATGCAGAATGACCAACCTACTCTTTTCCATACAATAAAATTTGATGGTGATTTACATACCAAGTTCTAAAAAGGACAAGAAAGGCCCATAGAAGTAGTTTACACAACTATATTCCTACACCGTGGAGGAAAAGTTCCTTCATTGATAATCTTCCCCTCCATCAATGCTCTCAAATCTCATTGGCACTTTGTTAAATTTGAAAATGGTGCCGGGTTTGATTTCATTGATGCCAAACACCATTGCTTTTCACATGTTATGTTAGGCCTGAACGATTTGGACAAACATCTAATTGCGATTACTTTGAAAATGATTGCGATGGCAATTTGAACTGCGACACGATAAACATAAAAAAGTTTTCCCCATGCTCTACTGCCGACCGGAAATACTGTTCTAGAAAGGGTATTCACACTTATAGAGTCCTCTTAAAAATAACCCAATTAAATAAATAAAATAAAACAATCACAGCCACATTGTATCTGTCCGCTGTGTACATTTCTTTTATTTTTTTGGTCCAATTGGTCAGCATACTTTTCATCAATATTTTTTTTTAAACCCAGTCAAGTTGAATATTATATTATTTGAATTTAATAATAATAATAATAATAATAATAATAATAATAGTTTTAAGAAATTATTATACAAATGTTAGTGATTTAATGAAATATCGGTTACTGATATTTATCGGCCAATTATTGACAAATTAAAACCATCAGCATATCGGCTAAAAGCATGAAAACGGCGATATAAAAAAAACGATGGTTTATTTATAATTTGTTAGTAACACACTTTGGGAAGCCATCCGAAACACTTTGAAACCAGCAGACTTTGACTTCTGAGACATTGGTATGGTATCAATTAATGCTGCATGACTGATTGAATTAAGACTGAAATCACTTTAAAATTGTCATGTGATGTAACCATTAAGTAAAAAGTATTATAATGCTTTCTTTGCGCTTTTAATACATGAGAGTAAAAACAACTTAATTATTCATTTCCAAAAAGTTTTCAAACACATTTTTAAAGATCATTTTTTTATTTTTTTTTTTATAAATATTATGAATTTTTGAGTCAAAAATATCAAGAAGTTTTCTCAGGGTTACACCACATGAACAAAATGCGCCCTTTCATAAAAATGTCAAAATAAATATCAGATGTTTTTTAAAACTTCATGCTCAATCTTGAGGGTCTAAAGGTGTCTGCTCTGTTTTATGGTATTTATGGTCAACATAAACAACAAAATAACTACCTACATGTTGGTTACACCAAATGACTTTGATTTGGTGGACAAAAACGTATTTAATCATATTTTAAAACACAATTGTTGCACTGCTTATTTTTTAAAGAAATAATAATAAAAGATTATTCTGCACTAGTCATGCCAACATTTCTTTTTTCAGGAATTTCAGCTTTTATTGAGATTTTGACTTGAAAGAAAAATGTTCATCATAGAAGAGGTGCATTCAAGTAAATGGTTTGTGTGAATTGCATTTTTTTTATGTATTTTTAGTTGAATAGATCTGGACAAAAATGAGCATCACTTCATTGACCCTTAGGACACATGGCCATGATATGCACCTGTTACCCTCTGTTATTGTGTTTTATGATGAATCTTGTAAAATGAATCCACGTTATGATCATGAAAAGGTTTTTTTTCTAGATCGCTCGCCCACTGCAGACACGCATTTCTT
The DNA here is from genome assembly GCF_019703515.2 of Myxocyprinus asiaticus. NCBI lineage: Eukaryota > Metazoa > Chordata > Actinopteri > Cypriniformes > Catostomidae > Myxocyprinus > Myxocyprinus asiaticus. The sequence continues at coordinate 48,654,055 of NC_059354.1, forward strand.
CTACTCCAATCTACTACTTGACCATGTTTGAAAGTGCGTGGAACTAAAGTGTCACCCTGGCAGTATATATCCAAACTGTACAAGTGTCCAGATCTGATTGGGGGATTTCACCTATAGAAATCTGGCAACCTCACACGTCGAAATCTAATTCTGACCGGCTAATCGCCCTTATTTAAAGTCGGTTATTTATCAAACGTACTAAAATTAAATTTTAAATATTTTACTTGCATAATTAGTTCTAAGTAATACATGACACAATTGATCTAAAGGGGATGGTAAGGGGGGATGGTGGTTTTACAAGGGGGATGCTTTTTGGTATTTCTTGCAACACAATAAACTTTAAATTGTGTTGTGTTAATGTGATGTTATTGTAAATTGGTATATGTCTCATCATTGTCACGACTGCTATGTTGATCGGAACTGCACCCAAGAATTTCACACACCATTGCACTTGTGTATATGGCTGTGTGACAATAAAAGTGATTTGATTTGATTTTGACAAGGGGGATGGCATCCCCTGGCATCCCCCCTCAACTCGAGCCCTGGCCTTGCCCGATTATTAAACCTTATATAGTCTGCATTCAGCGCTTCAGTCAGGACTTCGTGAGCAAGCGGCGCCCTCTAGCGGTCTGGATGCCATTATCCATTATATCAATATAATACAGAATTTAAAAGGGGGTTTTGTTCCTTTGGTTAAATCTTTATATTTTTCCATGATGTGGTTGACATTTCTGAGGAATTGCCCAACATATGCATAGTATGAATCGGTAATGGTCTATTATATACAATACATACGTGTAAAATGTGAGTCCTGTTGTTTTAAACTGCAAAAACAGAAGTGCAAAAATGTTTTAAAAGTACCAAATAACTCTTATATTTTGTATCTTTTTAAATATGTTTCTCTTCTATTTATCTTTTATTGTGGCTCTCTTTAAAATTTTGCCCTGTCATGTCTTCAACAGATCCAATCTTTGCACAGTTTCAAAGAATAATTCTTAAGTAAACCAATGATCTGATGACAAAATAAAGCCAGAGACAAAATATTGTTATCGGTATCAGCATCAGGCAAAAACAATGTCATATCGGTGCATCCCCAAGATTATTTTTGTATAATAATAATAATTTACTATTATTATTTTCATATATTATTTTCAATAGCAATTTATTTCTTTAATCATTTCTTAATTTGCTCTTGGCATTGCTATGCAGTCCAGTTAAACCCTCAAGCCTTTCTTTTGGCAGAAAAAAGTTGACAACAGCCTTTTAATGCTGTGAATTGCTCTCATGACCCTTTCTGTCTGCAAAAAACCCTGATGGGGTTATTTTGGATTTGTATAGTAAGTTTTAGCTGCCAAACATATGTGAAATTAATCAAATGTGCAATTAAAGTAATTCTGGTGTGCTTTAAATATAATGCGCTCAGCGCACGTTAGCACACTGAACCGAACTCAGAGCACATCGGTCCCACAGGGCACCAAACAGAAAGAATTTGTGTGCATCGAGCACAGAACCGCTCTGAAACCACATATGTAAGACACTGACCCCGTTTACATTAATTTAAGAAAGCACTACAAACTACAGACAAAACAGCCGAGCACATAAGCGCAGCACAGCGGACAGCACATTCAGACTATTTATCTATCTCATTAAATCGTAGCCCTCATGGGTTGATATCGCACTGGGTTATTTCGTGATTTCGATTTTATTTCGATTAATCGTTCAGCCCTATGTTATGTGACCAATAGCTACTCAGCAAGTTAAAATATATTAGGCGATCACACATTAGATTTAAGAGCTACAGAGGTGGGGAAGATTATTAGTGATCAACGACTTAAATTTAAGCCTGTTCCTCACAAAAAGCTATCAGATGACATCAGAAGACTTGGAATGTAGCACGAGTCGTATGGACTACTTTTAAGGTGCTTTAATTGTATTTTATAAACTTTTTTTGGTGCTTTTATTTGTCCTTTCTGGAGCTTGATAATATAAATCACCATCCACTTTCATTGTATGAAACATTTTTGTGTTGCACGGAAGAAAGTAACATAGGGTGGACCGACATGAGGGTGAGTATATGATAACAAAAGTCACCGCCAAGAAGTTAGGGTGTTGTGGATGGTTGCTAGAATGTTGCCATTCAGTTGTTAATGTGTTCCAAGACTTATTTGAGCAAATTGCTAAGTGGTTGCGAGGGTGTTTGGGGTGGCTACTACAGTAGGTGGATGCTAGGGGTCAAAAAATAAAAAAAGCTCACCACCAAGTCTTTATAATTTTATGGTCGCTAAATATGGCTTGGGGCTTTTTCAATGCAAGTCACCCGTTTTATCCTCTGCTAGGCAGAAGTTGTAAATCCAGTCACTTAGAATGTAATAGCGCACCTCTCCTCCACAGAACACCTAACCCCAAGTATGAACAATAGTAATAGTAACGCTTGCCTTAACAAGCAACACGTTTAATTGATTACGTTTTAATACACATGACTGATCCACAGGGCAAGACACTGTGTTTTCTGCACACTTTCCATCATTCTACCACGTCCAAAAATACATCTCACTGGCGTATTGTTTTCCCAAGTCATTTCACAGAGGACACGTAATTGTGTAATCGTGTGCGGCTTCAAAACAACATTTATCAAAGTGATAATTGAACATGTTCATCGGCGTAGTCTATTTTAATGCTGCGCAGAGGTCAAAGGTCAATGGAGTAAAGAGCCTTTACACCATGGCTTTGCATCAAGTAGTTCTGCTTTTAACTGCGTGCAGGAACCAACGCTGAAATGTATAATTACTAGTATACTGCATTAAACTACTAGTTAGATAATTACAAATTTGTTGTGACATTTCCGAATTAATTGCATTAATTTTCATTTTACCTAATTTAATTAGAACGGAACGAAATGCACTTGGGTGAGGTGGTATAACAGCTATAATTTAATAAAAGACATTAGTCCAAAATTTCAAATGAGGCTCTAAAAAGGCTGTTACCATTAGCGGATTCGTTTCCTTTGTGTATTCTCTTCAGGTAATCTTTCTGTCGTCTCGCTAAGGTTTGAATCCTCTGGAAAGTCCCCTGGATTTCCTGCAGAGTGTCCAGAACATCTTCACTGTGCAAAAGAGAAAGAGAAGTCATGAAAATAATGTCTGCTTGGGTCTTTCCCAATAAAAAAAATTCTATTCAGTTAAATCCAGTTACTGTCGAAGGAGTATTATATCCTATACATATAATATATCTATTATAGAAATTAGAAATAAATAAAAGTTCCCACTTAAGGATTAAGTTAAAATACTATTTGCTTTATTAAGATATTAAGACTACTTGCTTAAATGTTCACAAGATTTAAGTTGATTTAAGGTCAGCGTACCTTTTGTAGCAACAGAGGCCAAAAAAACTGATCCCAAATCAGCAGAACTGCATTAGTATTGCATAAGCATGAGATTTCAGGGCTGTTGTTTCTGAATCAGTTCAGCTAGTTTGCATAGTGTTCTTCAGATATTATACAATATATACTTTGCAAGAGCAAATATCTGACAACAGTAAAACTGATCTGCCAATTCCAACCTCCAACAGACTTCACCGAGTTAATCAGTTGTTTTAGTTCGTGGTCAAATATTTAGTCTGGGTGCATGTGGAACTGGAGTGTAAAATCCTTCTTTAGTAATTAATTCAATTAAGTGAAATTAATCTTGTACCTCTTTATTACGCAAGTGGCAGAAATCATGGTGGGAAGCATCCCGAAATTCTCTGTGGGTTCCTTTATCTGCACAAAAACAATATAAGATAAAAAGAATTACAAATCAAAATAAACAAAACTCAAAATAAATTTATCAGCACACCAAAGTAGGGTTAAAATATTTCACATTTATTTAAAACATTTTACTTTGCATAAATACAGTAAAACTCATTTTAGGACCATTAATAAATGTTTTCCATTGTGACATTTTTTTCATGATAATTCAGTAGAATCCTGGGGTTGAATATGTGCTTAATTGTCATAATTATATATGACACGGGCCTGGGTAGCTCAGCAAGAAAAGACGCTGACTACCACACCTGGGGTCACAAGTTTGAATCCAGGGCATGCTGAGTGACTCCAGTCAGGCTTCCTAAGCAACCAATTGGCCCAGTTGCTAGGGTGGGTAGAGTCTTGTTGGGTTAACCTCCTCGTAGTCACTATAATGTGGTTCTCGCTCTAGGTGGGGGTTGAGTTGTGCGTGGATGCCGCGGAGAGTAGCGTGAAGCCTCCACAAGCGCTAGGTCTCCGTGTTAACGCGCTCAACAATCCACGTGTTAAGATTCGCGGACTGACGGTTTCGTCCTCCGCCACCCGGATTGAGGTGAGTCACTACGCCTCCACGAGGACTTAGAGCGCATTGGGAATTGGGCATTCCAAATTGGGGAGAAACGAGGAGAAAATTAAAAATAAATAAAAATAATAATAATAATAATCATAAAATATGACACTGCAAAACATCTTAATGTTCCTAAAAACAGGCTTCATTTTTATAAATAATAATATTATTATTATATACTGCAAAATGTTATTTGTTTAGATAAAAAATATATACATTTTATATAAAAATAAAACATTTTATATATTTTTAAATAAAATATTTATATTTTATATAAAATATATCATATTACTTTTATATAAAATATTAAACAAGTATTATTTATTTTGATAATTTTTATATAAAAATAAAAAATATATATATTTTTATATAAAATATATATATATTTTTTATTAAATAATACAATTATATATATATTATATATATATATATATTTTTTTTAATATATAAATAAAATAAAAAAAATGACCCAAACATGTTCTTGACAAGTTTTGTGAGATTCACCAAGCTTTCTCAACTGAGCTGAATATAATTTAAAAAGCCTGTACAAATCCACACCAAACAAAAACAAAAAACCTACCTGAATTATACCTCTGACTCAAGTGTTTATATGTTTTTTGATCGAATAATTACAAACTGTTCCATTAACAATCGCACTACAGATTTTGTATACTAGAGCATACTAGAGACCATTATCTACTCAAGATTAAGTTCAGGAAAAAGAGAAAGTAGCCATTTCAAACTGTTATTTCTACATATTTGAGTAACAGTCATCTAAAAAAGTGACACCTCCTTTCAAAGGAGAGAACTCAAATCTCCAAGCCTGTGCTTCACTGGTTAATGTGCAGCTCGACCAGACGAAAGCATTATGATCTACTGCCCTCTGTGGGTTCAAACATGCACCTATAAGCTGAAAACAATTGAGAAGAATTATCACACTGGATTCAATTAGAGAAGCATTCTCACTATGGACAGATAGCGATGAAAAATGATATCAAACTGTGAAGAGAGAGAACTACATCTTTTTCGCACATTTCTCACAATTTAACCCTCAAATGAACTGTGGATAACTAGCAAAGCACTGTAAACTTAGCTATTAGGTTCGTTTTCTACTTACAGGCAGTTAACAATGATAACACAATATAAAGACTGGGAAGTGTGGGGGTCATAGTCGGAGAAGCCCTTTCTTTTACAATTACATCTGAATCAAATGTGCATTTAAACAACAAACTGAAATAAAATCCCAATTATGTGCACATTCATACAGCGGCCCAATGTCTGAATGACACTGCATTACATACTATACAATCAAAGCATGTGGCATCTGCAAACAAATGATGCTTGAGTCAATTTTTGCAATTATTTTTAAACAACTGGTGTCAAGGTGATTCTTAGTGGATGTATGCATGTTCCACTACCATTTGACAACTTAAAAAGTGTCCAAATATGATTTGTCTTCATTTTGAACAGTGTGTTTATTGTTTAATAATTTGCAACCAGACAAACTTCTTTTTGTGCCATGTTTTGCTTGAAAAGTGTTTGTAGTATGTTTCTTTAAAATAAATGCACTGGTTTGAAATTGTGTTATGTAATGCAAAGACTTTTCTACATATAAAAGTTGCTTAAAGGGATAGTTCTCCCAAAAACAAAAGTTCTGTCACTATTTACTTGGATTTACATGGATAAAAGATGCAATGAAAGTGAATAGCTATCCCTTTAAGTGTTTTATTAAATGTAAAACTCTGACATTAAAGATTGACCACAGTCAGATCACTTTTTATTGACAGTAAGAGGAAACACCCACCAGGAAAGGGTTAGTCCTGTAGGAACTGGACTGGTTGTCGGAGTGATTATCGCTAGGTGACAAGGTCTCTACTTCCTGTTTTCTGTATGCAGACTCGCCAAGTTTCATCTCCTCTAAAAAAAAGTACGACAAGGAACCGGGACAGTTACCAATCACACTCATCAACAATAACAATACTAGCTATTAAAAAAGAAAGTATGCATCTGAAAATACTTCAAAGAATTGTGTTTTATTATAAAATTTTTGTCTCCTACCATACATGGTTATGTAACATACAATCTAACTTTACTGGGCAATGTTAAAAGCAAAGAGGGCATAAAGAGTGATAAATGAAGTTTAAGCATCTACACTGTGTTATAATTTATTTTAATTTTTCTATTTACAATATATTTGTATGGCCATAAGGTCCATTTACTTTTTTAACTGTCTGAATCTGATGCTTTCTAAGTTTGTATTATTTGCATTTTAGAAACAGCTTTTATATATATATATATATTTGCCATAAATAAACATGTAAAAGCCGTTAGTTGGACACCTTACTTACCTTATTTATGCTTCTAAACTGATTGTATTTTTCATTTCTAAGAAAAAAGCTCTCTCAGAAATTGTTTCAAAAACTACATTTGTCTTAAATGTTTCACTGAACACGGCCTTAACAACAAATGGCGAACACAAAGAGTGTGACAAATGAAATTTAAGCTGATAAATTTGATCATATTTCTCTTTTAATCTTTTATTTACATTTGTATGGACGTAATATAAACTACAAGTCAGAATTTAGGACACACTTGACAGAATTTTTGTTTCTCTTAAAAACCTTTTGATCTAAAGGCTTATGACCAAAACTGTACCTACATATGATAGAGATATATATATATATATATATGTGTGTGTGTATTTGCATATATTTTTTAATAAAAAAAATATCTTTTATATAAAACGTAAAATGTTTATATAAAATATAATATATAATAATGTCATATAATATATAGCAAATTTTTATAATATAAATACATTTTTAATAATTTTTTATATGAAAATAAAACATTTTATATATATATATATATATAAAATAAAAATGTTTTATTTTCATATAAAAAATTATAAAAAATTTATTTAAAAAAAATATATATATATGATTTTATTTTTATTTTTATTTTTATTTTTATTTTTATTTATTTTTTGACAAAACTTACATTTTTTATGAAATCAATGAGTTGGAGCAGATAGTGAAGAAAAAGCAGCCAACAAATGTCCAGCATACATGGGAACTGCTTTAAGGAAACTCAAATATAAGTTTTCATTTGTTTAATATTTTTTCACTACTGCATAATTTCCATACTTCAATTTCTGTGTTATCTCATACTTTTTATTTACCTTACTATCATTCTAAAATGTGCAAAAAAGTAATTATTAAGAATGAGCAGGTTGTCCAAATATTAACTCTTAACTTTCTAAGTTTATTTAAAGTTTTACAGACAGCTTAAACTTACTTTACAAAGTGTATACAAAGTAAATCACTATTTTTTTTATTATTTTTTTACAATATATGAACTCACAAGGATAAAACTGGTATTACTAACCTGATGCATGTTTTTGAAGTAAACTGAGCTGAGCTTTAAGATGTGTGATGGTCTTTGCTTGCTCCTCTATCTTTCTCTCAAGCTGCTGACTTTGCCGTTGATACTGCTCTGTCTGCAATAGATTTGTTTTAGTGTCTGCCCACTCTCACACACACCAAACTGAAGAAATAAAAACAGAGTTCAGAACCTTGTGCTGAAGTTCCTTTCTGGCAATGTCTTTCTCAATAGATGCATTGCGGTACGCTTCAAAGGCTTTGTTGAGCTGCTCACTGATGTTTCTGTCCATTCCTTCAGTAACATTCCGTACGGGGCAGTCCCGGGCCCTAATCCCAGAGAGACACAAATACTTATATGTTATAACATGTTATATATATATATATATATATATATATATATACACTGTATATATGATTAGCTGATTGTCTCAGGTATTTATTCAGTACTGAATAAAGTACTATACACTGAAAGTACAACATAACAGTTTTAAGTTCTAGATATGCACATAAATGATTACAAATTGAAAGAAATTATGTCATTTTTATGTAAGATGCAACTAATAATAATGTTTTAGCTATTTAGAGACAGTCCTAAACTTGCCAAGACTTAAATAAATTTCCCATTAACTATGAAAGCGTGGTGATCAATTTGTTGAGTAACCGCTAAAACACCTAAACAAATTCATCTAACATTTGCCCAGAAATAGAAAACTGGTAATGCAAGTTATGTCTTGGTCTGTAGTGGAAACACAGGGCTAGTTATCACAAGTTTGACTCCAGTAAAAAATAGGCTATTTTTCAGGGTAGGCATATTTTTGATGTCCATTTCTGTATTGCAGAGTAAAAACAAGATACAGTGCATTGAACAAACATTGAACTTTTAGGGGATCAACTATTATCCATAGTAATAGTTTGATATATCCATCAAACTATTTGGGGTAAGTTGTAACAATGGTAACCTAATTGAAGAGCCTATCATGGGCTTTTCAGCTACATTTAAATTATTATTAAAACAGTTCATAAAATGGCAACAATGTAAAAGGTATATGTATACAGTATATACACAGATCAGCCACAACATTAAAACCACCTGTCTAATATTGTGTAGGTCCCCCTCGTTCCGCCAAAACAGCGCCAACCCACATCTCAGAATAGCAATCTGACATGATATTCTTCTCACCACAATTATAAAGAGTGGTTATCTGAGTTACCGTAGACTTTGTCAGTTTGAAACAGTCTGGCCATCTCTGCTGACCTCTCTCATCAACAAGGCATTTCTATCCACAGAACTGTCGCTCACTGGATGTTTTTTGTTTTTGGCACCATTCGGAGTAAATTCTAGAGACTATTGTGTGTGAAAATCTGGCACCAACAATCATCCATGTGATTATCTAATCAGCCAATCGTGTGGCAGCAGTGCAGTACATAAAATCATGCATATACGGGTCAGGAGCTTCAGTTAATGTTCACATCAACCATCAGAATGGGGAAAAAAATTTGATCTCAGTGATTTGGACCGTGGCATTATTGTTGGTGCCAGATGGGCTGGTTTGAGTATTTCGGTAACTGCTGATCTCCTGGGATTTTCACACACAACAGTCTCTAGAATTTACTCAGAATGGTGCCAAAAACAAAAAACATCCAGTGAGCGACAGTTCTGTGGATAGAAATGCCTTGTTGATGAGAGAGGTCAGCAGAGAATGGCCAGACTGGTTTGAACTGACAAAGTCTACGGTAACTCAGATAACCACTCTGTATAATTGTGGTGAGAAGAATATCACCTCAGATTGCTATTCTGAGATGCGGGTTGGCGCTGTTTTGGCGGCACGAGGAGGACCTACACAATATTAGACAGGTGGTTTTAATGTTGTGGCTGATCAGTGTGTGTATATATATATATATATATACACACACACTCTACCGGTCAAAACACTTACTCATTGTATGTACTCTTGACATTTTCTCAACCAACTTCTTGAGGTATCACCCTGGGATGATTTTTAAACAGTATTGAAGGAGTTCCCATCTATGTTGGGCACTTATTGGCTGCTTTTCTTTATTATTTGGTCCAAGTCATACATTTCTATTTTTATTTTATTAAATTTTAGCTTTATAATGAAATAAATTAATATGGTACACAATTATATTTTTGTCTACAAAACTAATTTCAAACATTTAAGTATACGCCTCGGATCAAAAGATTTTTAAGATCATGAGAAACATTTCAGTCAAGTGTTTCAAAACTTTTGACCGGTAGTGTATATAAATATATATCAAACCATGGTTTTGGCCAATTTTAATTATTAAATTGTAAAAATTACAACATATAAAAACATCATGCATTTGCAGACAATACTCTTGTTCTGAAATCACAGTTCAACCAAGTAAAATCTACCTTCATTATATAGTTAACCCTTGCCAGAATGTATGCCTGTGTGGTTTTATTGTGTTTACCCCAAAAGCAATTACAAAAATATGAAATTAGAATTTTTCTTTGGTGGATAGTATTCACAAACATATCCTTATTTCTGCCAGTTTTCAACTAGGTGTTTGTAGACAAACACAAAACCACTGCTAGAGAAAACACACATATGTGTAATTTGACTTTTAGCTCAAATCCTACTGAGATAAAGCCCTTGTGACAACTTCCCAGGGTGACAGCACACCCTAACCCAACCTTAAAGTGTTTCAAAACAGTTTTCTAAGAACATAGTGAAATTCACAGTAAAGTCTACATCTAACATGTAATAAATAAGCGCAAAAACAGTGAGGCCACCAAAGTAACACAACTAAACTTTCTAATGGTAAAAGTCTGAGGCGTAATCTAACGACTAAAACCAAAAGCAACTCGTTAGACATCTACATAGATGATCACAGTGAAGTGAATTGAGTGCACTCAGTAGTGCACTGCACTCACAGGAGTCTTACCTTCACTCCAAAACAGCCCAAGCACATATACTTTTGCGCAGTTCGGACATCGCGACGCTGCTACACGTACATTTTGGAACGAGAGGAAATGAACTATTTTGTACAAATGTACATTTTGCATGTTTTACAATGAACTGGGAACTTCCCTCGGGGAATCCCCACTCGCCTTAAACTTCCGCTTGCTGCAGCACAGCCAATCAGCTGCTGATATACGTAACACTCTTGCTTTGCTTTGTATCCAGTGGGGCTTTTTTATATCACTTTTACGTTTTAATGTTTATTCAGATTCTTTTTATTCCCCTTAATTTTCAATAACTTAATTTACAAAGCTATTTTGGGAATATCACTCATATGCATGGGCGTAGAATACTCAGGGCATGCGGGGGACATGTCCCCCTCACTTTCAATAAAACCAAAGTTCGTCCCTTTGTACTTTTTCATAGGGCAAATGTGTTTACGCTGTGTCTTTCATACAGCAAATGACTAAATGTGTAAATGCTAAAGTTAAAATTCACTGGTCAATCATGTAATTAATTAAATTAAAATAAATTATCGATTGAGAGCCTTAAAAATATATCTTATATATTTATGTTCGTCTTGCGTTAATTGTTCTGTCCCCCTCACTTTTGAAATGATTGCTACGCCCCTGTTGATATGCAAAATATAAAACATTCATACAAATAGGATATTCACAAAGTTTTTAATATTGTGACCAAATCAGACCAGAAAGCTACACGAAAACATGTAAATTTAGAGGAAGAGGTTTTTGCAACGATGTACTGGTATAAATGCCATCAAACTCGCCAGCGAATGGATTAAATATATATAAATATATGTGCTGACTTCAGATCTGTTTACATTTTTCATCAATCATTCCTAGTTCAAAAGGAATGATTGACGATTTTCTTGACATCGTTTCTTGGGTGTTTTTGAATTATCCACCGTTGCTTTTCATTAGTTGATGGGCTTTTTAGCCAATCAGTCAAATCTCACTCACAGTGATGGTTTTGCAACAGTGGTGCAACAGCATTTGCATAATGAATTGCAATTGGTCTTTCTTGCATCTATTTAACCTTTCGGCAGATCTGAATCAGCACAGAACCATGTTTACTTTACTTTTAACCCTATAACGTTGTATGTTTTAAATATGATACACAACGTTTGACGGCTCCTGTTTCACTCTCTGTTCAAGCTGAAAAGCAAAAAAACATATGATATGTAAGTTTCACATGTTTATGGCACCATCTAGTGGTTATTTGTGAAAAAAAGTTTTTCAATGTTTATATCGATCTATTTAAAATGGCAGTGGACTTTTACAAAAAAAATGACTGTTATGTTGGGATAAATGACAGCTTATTTTAACAAAGTAAAAGTGAAGTAATGATTATATTGTAACTGAAATTTTAAAATGAGTATTTGCAGAATATAAGCAACCTGTGCTTGGTTAAAATTTTGTATATTATTTTATTGAAAAAGCATGTTGAAATTACATGTATCAAATACGTTACAACAAGCTTTTGAGGTATATCTCTCAATCACCATTACATTCCATTCATGCCCACTATAAAAAAATAAAAATTTTTATTTTTATTTTTTACAAATCAGAGCTTTTATAAATTCTGACATATACTTTTCATAAGATATATTTAAAGTGTGAACTAATATTTCTGTATATTTTCATATATGCAGCGTGCTCTGTCATTATAAAGGTCTCATTATTTTACATTACAAGCTATTATGATGTCATCTTACCATACGTTCCTGAGACCCAGTGAAAAAAAATTAAAATGTCAGTGTATCTGGGAGATATTATCAGGAATCATGGAATAAATTTCCACTGTTATGCTGACGATACCCAACTTTATATTTCTTCTAAACCCATCGAAAATTCAATCAATTAAATAAAAAATTGGGTGGCCAGAAATTTCCTTCTACTCAATTACAACAAAACAGAGGTACTAATTATTGGACCAAAAAGCCGCTAAAATGTAATATGAATCTCGATGGATGTACTGTTACATCGTCTTCTACAGTGAAGAATTTAGGTGTTATATTTGATACCAATCTGTCCTTTGAAAATCAAATTTCCAATGTTTGTAGGACAGCATTCTTCCACCTCAGAAACATTACTAAGTTATGCCAAAAAACTAATTCATGCGTTTATGACCTCAAGACTAGATTATTGTAATGCATTACTGGGAGGATGTCCTGCAAGTTCAATAATAAACTTCAATTGGTTCAAAATGCAGCAGCCAGATTGCTGACTAGAACCAAGAAATATGATCATATTAGCCCTATTTTATCATCGTTACATTGGCTACCTGTTAAATTTCGTATTAATTTAAAAATTTTGTTAACTACATACAAAGCTTTGAATGGTCTAGCTCCGCAGTACTTAAGTGACCTTCTACCATGCGACATTCCGTCACGTTCATTACGATCACAAAATTCTGGCCTGTTAATAGTTCCTAGAATATCAAAATCCACAAAAGGAGGTGGATCATTTTCCTATTTGGCTCCTAAACTATGGAATAGTCTCCCTAACACTGTTCGGGATGCAAACACACTCACTCAGTTTAAGTCTAGACTAAAGACTCACCTATTTAGCCAGGCATACACATAATTTATCCATCAACTCACAATTAGGCTGCTTTAGTTAGGTCTGCCGGAACCAGAAACATCTATCATGATCTATAACTCTGCATAAAATCTTCGCTATCTACGCTAATATTTTTCTATTTGTTTCCATGTCTCAGCCTCGGGATTCATATCCCGAGGTTACCAGAGCCAGCCAGATCCAGCTCCGTTCCTGCTTGGTGTCGGACTCCACTTCTACGTGTCTCTGAGTGAAGACGACTAAATGCAGCCGGTGCTAGCCAGACACCACTTCAGTCTTTTAAGATGGATTTCAGAGGATGAACTGATGTCAACTCCAACTGTAAGACATCGGATACTTCATATACCACTGCCTGAACCTTGAAATCACGATGGACTCCACCGAACCTCACCGAAATGACCTGCTGGTTGAACTGCGATGCACCTCACTGATCTCTGCCTGCATCACCTTTGTCTACTGATGGACTACACTCTTGAAATGGAATACACAGACTATCATTAAATTGCCAACAAAAGCCTTCATCAGCCAACTAACAAAGGACAATGCATCTCTGTAAACTTCTGCAGTTAATCCAGGATGAACTTCAAAGACATTAGTCATTAATTTTACAGTTCATACAAAATCTTTGTTTAAATGCTGGCCCTTAACACTTACTTAGTTTACTCATTTTAAACCATGACTTGCACTATACATAACTAATATTGGCATTATATTCATGATGTTAGCCAGAGGGGAACTGGCCCCCACAGTGAGCCTGGTTTCTCTCAAGGTTATTTTTCTCCATTAACCAACATCTTATGGAGTTTTGTGTTCCTTGTCACAGTCGACTTCAGCATGCTCACTGGGGTTGTAAACAGGGCTGGAGTGGCAATAGGGAAGATCGGGAGAATTCCCGCTGGACCGGTCAAAAATTGGGCCGGTTAGGTCCGCATGTTGATTGACAAACTTTCATCATATGTCGCATAACAATTGCCAACAGTCCGTAACATCCGGTATTTAAAGGATCAGAATTGCATTCCGTATTATAGCGGATGCAGTCTGTATTTTATCATCTCACACCCAAACAAATGAGAGAGTATCCTGTGAGAGACGAAACTGATGTTGCGCCGCTTCACTTGACAGCGCGGGACGGATCACGGAAGATCCATCGAGAACAGATAGGCTACTAATAGCTGAATGGATGAACGTGCTTCAGGTACAAGATCATCACAAGTTTAATACTGACTGCAGTCTCACAATCTCAATTAATTAATCTCTGAAATCCTCTTCCCTAGCAGTGCAGAATGATAATAGCAAAATTATTTTTTGTCACAATATAACAGAATACTTAAAGTAAATGAATACAGATGCAACAGCACAACACGGTATGAAAATAATGGGACTTTACAGCTCTCAAAAGAATAAACACAACAAAACAAACTGCACAAAGTTCCTTCAATTGTGTATCATGTGATAAAAGCCTCTTAAAGAGACAGTAACCATTTTGCCTTTGTCCTGAACATTTACATCCAAGTAAAAGAAAAGTACAACTGTGTTATTTTTTGTCTTTTATTTCACTCTTATCAATGTAAAATGGCACGTTTTTGAATGGCATGTAAAAATGTAAAAACAATATCTCAAACTTAATTGTTTCACTGGATCTGTTGCTATTTTAATGATCTAAAATACAAAGCACTGACCATTTAAAGTGTGAGTCTGTACATCTTGAAAGAGTTATAAACATGTACAGTTCTATAGTGTTATTATGTGCCTAGATAGTCTTTAAAATAAACTTAGTTTACCCAAAAATGAAATTTCTCTCATCATTTACTCACCCTCATGCCATCCCAGATGTGTATGACTTTCTGTCTTCTGCTGAACACAAATGAAGCTTTTTAGAAGAATTTCTCAGTTCTGTTGGTCCTTTCAATGCAAGTGAATGTTGATCAGAACTCAGAAGGTACAAAAATCACATAAATGCAGCATAAAAGTAATCCATACAACTCCAGTGGTTTAATCTATGTCTTCAGAAGTGATATGATAGGTGTGGGTGAGAAACAGATCAATATTTAAGTTTTTTTTTTTACTATAAATTCTCTTCCCTGCCCAATAGGGGGCGATATGCTTATGTAAATCACCAAAAACAGAAGAAGAACTCTTAAGAAAGAAGAGTGCTTATGAAAGTGAAAGTGGAGATTTATAGTAAAAAATGACTTAATTATTGATCTGTTTCTCACCGCTTCTCATTTACTTGCATTGAATGGACCAACAGTTCTTCTAAACATCTTCATTCATGTTCTGCAAAAGAACGTCATACACAACTGGGATGGCATGAGGGTGAGGAAATGATCAAATATCCCTTTAACATTCACTTATTTTTACAACACATACAATGATGTCTTATGACAAAGTGAAAATCTTAGTGAATGCCGTATATGGTATAATGACATGGAGAGATTAAATAATTTTCAAGTAATTACATATATTGCATATTTTTGCTGTGATCTCGTTTTATTGTTATCATCTTCACCTCCAACCCCCCTTTTGGGTGTGGGCTGACTTGGAAATGACATTCCGGGCAGAATATAAATCCCACTCCAGCCCTGGTTGTAAATACAATGATTATTTAATTACTTATTTTTATACACAATGTACAACCATATTTAATCAAACTACACAATGATGACTCTAAGACATTATAGATATTACAGTTTCATTTTCTGTAAAGCTGCTTCGAAACGATGTGTGTTGTGAAAAGCACTATACAAATAAAAATGACTTGACTTTCTTTCTTTCTTTCGATCATTTACTCTTTCTTTCTTGCAATCGTTTTTTCTTTCTCATTTCTTTCTTTCTTGCAATCATTTTTCTTTCTTTCTTTCTTTCTTTCTTGCAATCATTTACTCTTTCTTGCAATCGTTCTTTCTTTTTTCTTGCGACCATTTACTCTCTTTCTTGCAATAATTTTTTCTCTTCCTTTCTTTCTTTCTTTCTTGCAATCGATCATTTACATTTTCTTTCTTGCAGTCCTAATTTCTTTCTCCTTTTTCTTTCTTTCTTGCTATTGTTTACTCTTTCTTTCTTGTAATCATTCTTTCTTTCTTGTGATCGTTTACTCTCTCTTTCTTTCTTTCTTTCTTTCATTCTTTCTATAAGCCTTCATAAATTTTCAGAGGCCTTGTTTCTTTTGCTTCTTTTTTTGCAGCTGGAATGAAAGGCACTCAAGATTTCCCCAGACATCTGTACATTCACACAAACAGAACGGAATGTGTGCCTCAGGTAACAGTTACATCCTGTCTGCCAACTCTGAGCACCATTCATTCACACACTATACATTTTTAACACTTGTGCGACCTTCGGGACATTTTTGTCTTTTTCATTTTTGTTTTATTCGATCATTTTGGCTGTGTTAATGCCAATGGCATAAATTTTGCCAAAGTGTGTATTTTTGGGGGGAATTTTGTTATTTCAACCTCAGTTCCTATAATATATCTATAATACACTGTGTACACAAAATAGTCACACTCAGGACTTTAAGGACAAAAATGTCCCCATTGAAACCCATTAAAACTGCAATATTTGATCCCAGTGCCAATAAAGCTTAAAATCATGAATTCTATGATATTATGCTTTCATTCCAGAGCCCTGGCTTCAAAATTAAAATGTTTTATATTTTCCACCAAATGGCACCATTTTTTAGCCTATGGAGCAAATACATGCTTTTTTCCTATTTTCTGTTTACTGTATTATAGAGCACTGCAGGACAATTGAATAAATGATGCAGCTAAAATTGTGTGAGTGTGTTGGTATGGATGTCAGAGTGTGTTTTGTATGTGTATTGAGAAATTTGTGTGTGTGTAAAAAACAACAGTGGCATTATGTAAACAAACTGGCATGGAATATTTGGTAGTTATGATCAGGACTGATGTTGGTTAAAAATCTAAGTCAGTGAAAGTGGAAAATAATATTGATATACAACATTTTTATGGCAGTGTTTTGATGTGGACATTTTTGTCCTCTAAGGTCCTAAGTGTGAGTTTTGTTTTTTTACTCTGACACTGCACAAAAAATAATAATGCATCAAAATTAATGTTGTTGCTGATCATTGACATATCCCAGACTGTGATAATCCCCCCCCCCCAAATAAATAAATCCCCTTAGCATTTAGTATATGGAAAATAATAAACAAATTATTATTATTATTTTTTTTTTTTTTTTTTTAAATAAAAAACAACAGTGGCATTATATAAAAAAAAATGGCATTTAAATGGTTAAAATCCTGAAAATAAATGAATATTTGGTAGTTATGATCAGGACTGATGCTGGATAAAAAATTTACTCATTGAAAGTGGAAAATAATATTTCTATATAATATTATTATGGCAGACAAGGACCTCTGTGTAGCTTTGTTTTATTGACGCACAAGGGTTAACTACACTTTGTATCTGGTCATACACTTTGTCAGTGTCATTTGAAAATAAATAACAATTATAAAAGATGTTCTATAAAAGCAGTTTGAACAGTTGACTTACTGTTAAAGCTCTGTTGTGTGTCCTCGTGGCATTTCAACAGCAGCAAATAACGATCATCTCACTGCACTTTAACTTCATCTGACTGGTGAACTTTAACTAAACCAACATAATATAGAATGTAAACAAAGCTGGACACACTGTCATGGATGTATGTTCACTCAATGACCTCCAGATGGCAGTGTTGCTAACGTTTGCATGACACTGGAAGTTAAGACATTTGCCTCATACTGTGTGTTGTTCAAAGACCTAGAAATTGTGCCTAAACCTTGAAAAATATGCCTTGCTATTTGGTAAGATGCTCTGAGATGTTGCTTTGCTGTTTCTAGGTAGTTAACAGATAGATAGATAGACAGACAGACAGAGAGATTGAGAGAAAGATAGACAGACAGACAGACAGACAGATAGATAGATCCCAAGTTTTTGCAATAATATTATGTTGTCAAGCCAACATAATAACAAAAGATGTCTAAGATGGTTCCGTCATTTATAAGATAGTATCAGGTATTAAAACTGAACAAGTCACCTGTCAAGCGTCTTCCAGCTGCCTCACCTGTAGTGCAATGAACAAGTCTGCATTCATCACATTCTTCAGTTGAGACTCAGAGTATGTACTTAACACATAAGACCACATCCCTGCAACAGAAGTTGTGTGTGTGTGTCTTTATGCACGTGTGGGTGCAGTCCCATCTGCATTAATGACTTCACACATACAGTATCTCTATGTTCAGTTGTGACGCTGATGTAAAGATGTGCTGTCAGCAGATGTGTAAAAAGGCTTGTTTTATTTCTGACCTCTCTTTCTTTCTTTCTTTTTTTCTAATGCTCAACAACCCTGTTTTGCTTTGTTTATGCCCTGCTTTTTGGCAGTTGCATATTAATTGGTTTTTCACCTTAATTTCCCTTCTCTATACTACCAGGGCCAGATGGACTGCCTAAGACAATCTTTTAGACAAGAGTTTGCCGTGTAACTTGTTACAACCTTGTAAATCATTTAAGATCCATTTTTCATGTTTCACAGTACATAGAATTAGTGATCAGAAGCGCTTTACATATAAAGCGTTATTATGTCTTGGTTTTAACTGTAATTTAATGGTGCAATATAATTTTTTACTTTGCATTGGTTAAGTTAAACTCAATCGACAGCATTTGTGGCGTAATATGTATTACCACTAAAATACATTTCGACTCATTCCTCCTTTTCTTTAAAAAATGCTAAAATGGAGGTTACAGTGAGGCACTTACAATGGAAGTGAATGGGGTCAATTTTTGGAGGGTTTAAAAGCAGAAATGTGAAGCTAATAATTTTATAAAAGCACTTACATTAATTCTTCTGTTAAAACTTGTGTATTAGTTGAGCTGTAAAGTTATTATTTATGTCTTGTGTCTATACTTTTGAAACCGAGTATTTTAACGTTTACGGATTGGCTCCATTGACTTCCATTGTAAGTGTCTCACTGTAAACCAGAATTTTGCTTTTTTTTTTTAAAGAAATGGAGGGATGAGTTGAAATAAATTTTTTGTTGTAATCAATATTATGCCACAAATGCTGTCGACTGAACTTAACTTGTATTGAACCCGGAACATTCCTTTAAACATATTTTTTCTGAAGTACTATTGATTTCTTTACGTATAAAAATTTTTTAATGAGTAAAAAAAAAAAAAAAAAACTTTTAAAATACCCCAAAGAGATAAAATTTCCAGAGACAAACTAATCTTTTAGTACATTGTCAATATTAATTCACCACTGAAACTCCTTTTTTTTTTTTTTCTCCCCTTTTCTCCCCAATTTGGAATGCCCAATTTCCAATGCGCTCTAAGTCCTCGTGGTGGTGTAGTGACACGCCTCAATCCAGGTGGCGGAGGACGAATCTCAGTTGCCTCCACGTCTGAGACCGTCAGCCCGTGCATCTTATCACGTGGCTTGTTGAGCACGTTACCGCGGAGACATAGCGCACGTGGAGGCTTCACACTATTCTCCGCGGCATCCACGTACAACTCACCACATGCCCCACCGAGAGCGACAACCACATTATAGTGACCATGAGGAGGTTATCCCATGTCACTCTACCCACCTTAGCAACCGGGCCAATTTGGTTGCTTAGGAAGCTGACTGGAGTCACTCAGCACGCCCTGGATTCCAGCTTGCGACTCCAGGTGTGGTAGTCAGCGTCTTCACTTGTTGAGCTACCCAGGCCCCCCGAAACTCTTTTTTAGTCTGCAACTAAATCTACTTAATCTGCATTCAGGAAACCAGCTCTTAAAGTATAAATCTATGCAGTTATATTGTTCAAATTCTCCTTCTTTTAAAGGATTTCTTTTGGGTCTGTTTGGATTTTTGAGTAGTAAATCATTCCACACTATGGAAAAGACTTTAAAAGGAATGCATATGTGTTCAGATAAAGAATGTGCCCCACCTTGGCAACTAAGAATAATACGTTTACACAACACACACACACCACATATGCTTGGCATTGCTGTCTTCTAGACTGACATCTTACTAAAGGCTCTTCTTGCACTGAAGAGAAATAAGATTCAGTCTTGGCTGGCAGTCTGCTATTTGAAGGGGAAAATGCTATTTCCCTGTAGAAATCTGCATATAGATCTCTCCATGACTGTGAATTTTTACAGCCCTTGTAGATGTTAGCTACTATATATGCCACTGAGCTTTCATTTTTAACACATACAGACTTCCGAGTAATCAGGCTGTGTTAGAGAAATGAGAGACTGGATTTGCATTTTCTAAAGGAAATAGCAATGCTTGCAAGGTGGCAAAAGAATAGTTGAAGTTAGATAAGCAAAGCCTTTAGGCTTTGATCCTGTGTAAATAAAATGCTGCATCAGATCCACTTTGTTGTTGTCATGTCACTCAGTATGTGTCTCTTTATGTCAACTGAGTACAAGAATAAACAAACACAACACAATTTTTGCAGTGTGAGTAATTTCTGCAATAGAATTGCAAAAATAACAAGAGAGGTAATGTTGGCTTGACAAAGCTTGGCCTGAAAATTTAACCCTCATGTGGTGTTCTGGTCATTTTGACCCAATTAACTTTTTTGTTTTATCTGAATGGATTTAAATCCCATGACTTTGTGCATCTGAATATGCGAATATGTGAAAAAATAAAGTTTTTATTTAATTTTGTTGCACCTGTGGTGTTCCCCGGTCAAAAAGACAGGCCATTGGAAATGAATGGTGAGATTAGTCATTTACCGCTCTGCTGTAAATTACGCTATGCCATTTTCAATGTTATGTTTATGTTTCAGGAAGTAATAAGCAAAAACATACCACATATTTTTATTATATTGTATGTGTCTCTGAGGAGATTTTCATACACCAATTCCTCCCTGTATTTTAGAGTGAAACAAATTGGCTCATTGTATTCTACTAACTGAGACCTTTCCAACGATATATAACACATGGCTATTTCATATTTTTGATGTTTTGAACAATTCTGAATATGATTGTTGTGATTAATAATTTGCAAATTATAAAAACGGAACAGTTCTATTTTGTCAGCAATTAAAAACATTATTTATAAAATTGGTTGGATCAGCTATATGCATTTTAAAGTCCAGATTTTTGGATTTTTTGTGAAGATCAAGCAAGTGGTTATTAAATTATTTTATAATTATTTGTTTGTTTGTTTGTTTCCACAGGGACTGCCTTGCCCTACAAAAGGTGTTCGCACAAATTAACTTTAACAAGGGTTAAAAAAAGTTTTAAAAGCTTGAGGTTTGAAGGGTTAACAGACCTTGGTTGGTTGGTGGGTAGGTTGGGTAGGTTGGGTAGGTTTGGTAGGTTGGGTGGGTGGGAGGGTGGTTGGTTGGCTGGTTGGTTGGTTGGGTGGTTGGTTGGTTGGTTGGTTGGGTGGGTGGGTGGTTGGTTGATTGGTCGGGTGGGTGGGTGGGTGGGTGGATGGTTGGTTGGGTGGGTGGGTGGGTGGGTGGGTGTTTGGTTGGTTGGTTGGTTGGTTGGTTGGTTGGTTGGTTGGGTGGGTGGGTGGGTGGGTGGATGGTTGGTTGGTTGGTTGGTTGGTTGGTTGGGTGGGTGGGTGGGTGTTTGGTTGGTTGGTTGGTTGGTTGGGTGGGTGGGTGGATGGTTGGTTGATTGGTTGGGTGGGTGGGTGGATGGTTGGTTGGGTGGGTGGGTGTTTGGTTGGTTGGTTGGTTGGTTGGGTGGGTGGGTGGACGGTTAGTTGGGTGGGTGGGTGGGTGGGTGTTTGGTTGGTTGGTTGGTTGGTTGGGTGGGTGGATGGTTGGTTGGGTGGGTGGGTGTTTGGTTGGTTGGTTGGTTGGTTGGGTGGGTGGATGGTTGGTTGGTTGGGTGGGTGGGTGTTTGGTTGGTTGGTTGGTTGGTTGGTTGGGTGGGTGGGTGGGTGGGTGGATGGTTGGTTGGTTGGTTGGTTGATTGGGTGGTTGGTTGGTTGGTTGGTTGGGTGGGTGGGTGGGTGGTTATTGGTTGGGTGATCGACTGATTGATTGATTAAAGCACTTGTGTGTGTTTGTTTACATAAAACAAATTCTGTAGCATTCCGTTTGCCCGTTTGAACATTCCATCAATGTAAGTCTATGGGATTTTGGGGATATTTGATCGCCAAACAGTCTGGAGGTGTGTACCAAGTTTGGTGAATGTAGCTTGAAAGCTCAAGGAGGAATTACTCTTGATAATTTTGGTCTTTGTTTAGGGATTTTGTAAAAATAATATACAGTATGTTGGCTTTGTCAGTTTCAAACACCCATCTTGTACCATTACATGGACAAATAGGTAGTCCCGCCCCAAACTCACACCACTGGCCGAGTCAGTTTTATGTCTGACAAACAATATTTGGGCCAATTTGGGATTAGCCTCACATAGCCATGGTCTGGGTTTTTTCTGCTTAATTTGGCCAAGACCTGCCCACTTAGACAGGAAAAGCTATCTAAATGACATGTAAAGTGATCAGGGGTGGGTTTGTCTCACATATATCATACCACAATAAAAGTCTGATATGGTGCAAAAATAATTTATATAATGCAGCAACAGTCTTCACGATCGACTGCACAGAAAAGGCACAGACAAATAGCAGAAAATGTGTAGAGACAGAAAACTTAGTACATACTATTTCACAGATATTACTTAGTAAACAATGCAGTTCTGCGTGTGGATATCCCCTTTACTTGCTCCTACATGCCTCAAACAAAACTTTGAGGATCTTTAAAGATTTGCTGTCACTAACCTGGCAAACTCTATGCTGCCTTCAATCCTATCGAATGATTTTACTTCCCACTTCTGAAGTCATAATAACAAATACATCACGTTCAAGTACTTTGTTATTGGAAATATGGAGGATGCCAGGTTTATTCATGCATATTTGGGGAACTCATATTTTGACACTGTTATACAGTAAAATGTTATTTTTATCTAATAAATGCTATTATTTCTGTATAAAATGTACAATATGCAGCAAATAGTTACTGATATATGTAAATGTTTATGGCCAAAATGGCAAGGTACCTGCATTTAGAACAATGAATAAAACCATAATCATTTACTACAGAAACTGTACTCTCCTCCGTCATTTTAAAAATGTGTCTCCCTCTTCCAACTCAGAAACTCGGGTATCAAAATTATCTCAGAGTTTCCCAGTCGTAATTACAACTTGAGAGAGCGTTCATGTGCAACTTCCAAAGAAACGTTTATTTATTATTATTTCAATAGCACATGAAGGCTGCATGCTCATTGGAACCTTCTGGACAGGACTTTGTCTCCAGGCAGACTGGTAAAAAAGTCCTATATGCTTTTACTCACAGCAGCTTCATCAACCAGCCAATCATATCAGTGCATGTCAGATTGAGAGTGTTTTCCATTTTTGTGTGCCATATGCATCAGATGCTTAGAGCACGGACTGTGGGCATGCTCTCTGAAGCTGAGACTATTTGGGGTTTGTTCAAATCGTTTACCCTAAGTATGAGCAATTGTAAAAACACCAGTAATGGAATGTTCTAGAAATATTGTTGATTTGGTTATACAGTGCTGCCTTGCAAATACTGCAGTGATCATGCCGTGAGTGAACATGCAGATCAGGTTGATAATGTTACAGGAGTTTCTCCAGCAGGTGAGTCTGACGCCTCTTATACAGTCTGAGACGCCACCCTGAATAATTTATGATGCTATAGATGAACTGTCTAGTCTGGCTAGCTCTTTTGGGGTTTGCATGAATGTGTGTGTTCAAATGACCATTTGAGTGCTGCTCAATGATTTTATAGAGGTTGTACAAATGCACTGTATATATTTTTGTTGCATTGGCCTTATTTGTACATGCATATGCAATCTGGCTCACTTGATTCTGGTTTCATGCATGTTACAATTTACAAACAGGAAAAATGTATATATTTATATATATATATGTACATTTCTTTTTTTGTTGTTGTTTTTTTGTTTTGTTTATTTAAACATGAAATATGTATTTAAATAAATTTTACAATTAAAAACACACACGTGTGTATATACAGTTACTGTATATTTAAAGGAATATTTCGGTTCAATACAAGTTAAGCTTAATCAACAGCATTTGTGGCATAATGTTGATTATCACAAGAACTAATTAAGATTCGTTCCTCCTTTTCTTTAATAAAAGCAAAAATCATGGTTACAGTGAGGCACTTACAATGGAAGTCAATGGGGCCAATCTGTAAACGTTAAAATGTATAGCCACAAGACGTAAACAATACGTACGTTTCACATGATTTTAGTGTGATAAAATCACTTACTAACCTTTTCTGTGTGAAGTTATATCCAATTTTACTACTTCGTTGCCATGACAACGCAACAACAGTGATTTAAACAACTCAAAGCTTAAATAAAACATTAGTTTTAACAGAAAAAAATATGTAAGTCCTTTTATAAAATTAAAAGCTTCACATTTCTGCTTTTAAACCCTCCAAAAATTGGCCCCATTCGCTTCCATTGTAAGTACCTCGAGTAACCTCCATTTTTGCTTCTTTCTTTTTTAAAGACTAGGAGTGACAAGTTGAAATGTATTTTGTGGTAATCAACAGTATGCCACAAATGCGTCGATTGAGCTTAACTTGTATTGAACCCGGAACATTCCTTTAAAGTATTTGTTTTAATGTCTTCTCACTACGCTACTGACATATGAAACATGCAATCTATTATGCTGTCTTAGAATATGGCCAAATGAGGGCATCTTATATGGCACCATAAGGTTAATGCCTAGTTTTTCTAACAGCTTTCGTCAGAAGTGCACATATAACGTCTCAAAATGTTGTCTGGATAGGTAGCTAACTAGGTTTTTGGAGGTGCACCCATGTTTGTTCCTTATATTTGTTTTCTACTGTACTGTATACTAAAATCAATGCATTTTAAATTCATTACAGTTCCCAGGTACATTCACTCTTTGGCAGTCAACCAAACTACCTGACCTGTACTCGCACAGAGTAACCTGAATCTACAAAGCTTGCTGATGCTAACAAATCCTCAGTTTCCTGTTGGACCGTCTGACGCCAACATGTACCATTGTCAATACAGCTGTCAATCAGGGCATTAAGAGACATTAATCAGGGTTGAATTGGGCAATGGTACAGACAGACTCCTGAAAAGACAACTGTAGACTGACTGGGACAAATAGTACAGGGTCAATGGGTTCAAGTTTAGCACTTGGCACAACTTTTTGGCAGCAGTAGAAGTTAGTAGGTTAAAGGGCAGTACATTGCTTCACAATACTGGCAGTCAGATGCATCTCATATTTTACTGCGTGGCACACGAAATGGGCCTCTGAAATGTTTATATAAAAGGTTTTTAATTGTAATACAATTTAACTGACAGAGGCATTTAAGATATGCTTTGAAAGGTAAATGTCTTCTGGCTGCCCAGAGCATTCCAGAAAATATCAAAACATGTCCTCTATTAACTTTACCCAGTGCATTTAAAATAATATTCTGGGTTCATTACAAGTTAAGCTCAATTGACAGCATTTGTGGCATGATATTAAAATTAATTTTGACTTTAGAAAAAAAAAGCTAAAATCTTGATTACAGTTACAGCACTTACAACTGAAGTGAATGGGGGGCAATTTTTTAAACGGTAAAATACTCACTGTTTCAAAAGTATAGCCACAAGACATATTATGAGTGTTAACATTATTGTTGCGTGATAAAATCACTTACTAACCTTTTTTGTGCAAAGTTATAGCCAATTTTACAACTTTGTTGCCATGATGATATTATGTCAACAAACCCTAAAATGAGAGTGAGTAAATGATGACTTTCATTTTTGGGTGAACTATTCCTTTAACTAGCTAAACCAGCGAGACTTCCTTAGTTGACCAGCTTCACCAGAAAGACCATGTTGGTCGACAAGCATCACCCGCTTGGTTTTGCTCGTAAAGAGCGCAGCTATCATTTTCTTCCATCTCAACCATTATGGAAAGTCTTTTCAGCAGGGTGTACAAGGTTTTTATTTTCTTAATCAATATTTAGTCTTGTTTTCTTGTTTGTATGCATCCTTAAAAGTGCATTTACAAAATAGCATAAGTTACAGTATATGTAAGAATACATCTTGAATGATGTTTATTTTTCTTACCTCATTTGCAAAGTATTTTTTCTTGTTTTAAGCATAAACCTCACTCAATTTTGTTAGATGTATGTATTGTTGCTCTTATGGCTGGGTAAAAATATTGATGTTTCAATTAATTGCAATCTTCATTTGAACGATCCCAAAATCGATTCTTAAGATCCCAAAATCGATCTTTTACTCTATGCTCAACCCCTATCCATTATGAGTAAATAATTCGCATACGCGAACAAATTTCACACTATCCGACTAAAAATGTCTGTGATTAGCCACTGGCTGGTACATTTTCAGATTTCACTCGCCAGTGATTGTGTAGTATAGTGGTGATGAAAATGTCTCATTTAATATCCTTTCTGTTCATTATAGTCAGTTGTTGATCAAAAACAACAAAATGGAAACATTTAATTAATATAGAAGCCGTGCGACTTCACTCTCGTTAATGTGTGCTCAACTAAAACACTTCTGTGAGTGAGACGCTTGCTGAAATGACCAAAGTTCAGCCATGCAGCTCTATGTGGCAGAAGCTGATAGGTTCTTTGACTTGTTATCTGTTAGCTAATCGGCTTGCTCACGTGACGTTAAGCCAAACGGCTGGCATGATGTAAGCTGATTGGTCCTTTGACTTGTAATCGCATAGCCAATCAGTTTGCGTCTCTCTATTTGTTTATCATTAAATCAGAATCAGAATGAGCTTTATTGCCAAGTATGCTTACGCATACAAAGAATTTGTCTTGGTGATAGAAGTTTCCAGTGCACAAACAATACAACAACAAGACAGAGATAATAAAAAATATAGAATAAAAATAAAAAGTGAATAGAAAATATAAGTATATATAGAAATACACTATAAGACAAATATATATATATATATATATATATATATATATATATATATATATATATATATATAAAATATATATACACACACACACACACACACACACACACACACATATGTACAAATACAAATCTGTTATATACTGATAGTTGGATAGGATGTGTTGGATAAATATAAATAGACTGAGCTGTGTATTGCACATAATTACTCCTCAATGGGGCAGTTTTAACAGTTCATGAGATGGCGATCCTGAGGGAAAAAACTGTTCTTGTGCCTGACGGTTCTGGTGCTCAGTGCTCTGTAGAGCCAGCCAGAAGGCAACAGTACAAACAGGTAGTGGGCTGGGTGAGTGGGGTCCAGAGTGATTTTTCCAGCCCTTTTCCTCATTCCGGAAGAGTACAGTTCTTGAAGGGTGGGCAGGGGGCAAACTGTAATCCGCTCAGTAGTCCAAACTGTCCTTTGTAGTCTTCTGATGTCTGATTTTGTAGCTGAACCAAACCAGAAAGAAACTCAACAACTGCTGAGTAGAACTGTATCAGCAGCGCCTGTGGCAGGTTGAACTTCCTCAACTGGCGAAGAATTACAACCTCTGCTGGGCCTTTTTCACAATGGAGTCAATTTGGGTCTCCCACTTCAGGTTGTGTGAGATGGTAGAGTCCAGGATCCTGAATGACTCCACTGCTGCCACAGTGCTATTCAGAATGGTGAGCGGGGTCAGTGTTGGGGTGTTCCTCATAAAGTCCACTATAATCTCCACCGTTTTGAGCGTGTTCAGCTCCAGGTTGTTTTCACTGCACCAGACAGCCAGCTGTTCAATGTCACAGACTCATCATCATCCTGGATGAGGCGGATAACAGTAGTGTCAGCTGCAACCTTCAGGAGCTTGACAGAGGGGTCCTGTGACATTGTGTTTCTTTGGGACAGGGACGATGGTGGAGCGTTTAAAGCAGCAGGGAACTTCACCCTGCTCCAGTGATCTGTTGAAGATCTGTGTGAAGATGGGGGCCAGCTGGTAAGCACATGATTTTAGACAAGTGGGTGAAACACCGTCTGGGCCTTGTGCTTACCGTGTCTTTTGTTTCCGGAAGACCAGGCACACATCCTCTTCACAGATCTTAAGTGCAGGTTGGGTAGCAGGATGGGGGAGGAGGGTGGGTGCAGGAGGTGTTGATGTTTGTGTGAAGTGAAGGTCAGAGCGGGTGTGGGGTGTGAGGCTTTTCAAATCTACAGTAAAACACATTCAGTTCGTCAGCCAGTTGTTGATTCCCTACAGTGTTGGGGATGGTGTCTTGTAGTTAGTAATGGTCTAAATGGCTGTGTTTTGCAGACAAGCCGGTTTTACTGCAGCATGCTCAAGATTTTTCCTCTGAAAATGATTTATACTCAGGTGGTTTGCTGGGACTTATCTTCTATCAGCTTGGATAGTAAGGTCTGCTTTTGGCCATAACACATAAGCGCATCTTTAACAAGGTAAGCCTTAGCCATATCTGGCTGGCACACATTGCTATCTTAAATCATTAGGTTAAATAAATTCACACATAGCTATAGTGATGGGACAATAAAGCTTCCTAAAGTAATAGGGCTTTCATTACAAATGTATTGAAAATGGGTTCATTACTCGAAGTTTCTGTACAAGGTTCAATTGATCACCATCTGCTGGTCCAAAAAATTAAGCGCACCTAGTAAGCCACTGTGGCTGGCAACGTTTGGAAGCAATAAAATGTACAATCGACTCTGCCGTTTTGATGTTCTATTTAGTAAAGTAAGTGTTTATGAATAAATAATAACCAAGAGAAGGCTCAAGCCTCAAGGGTTTTATATATGAGTTATGAAGTTACTGTGTTATGTTAAAAAAAATAAAAACAATGTATGAGAGTAAATGAATGACTGGGATTTGTGCTTCTTTTGAATCAGATTCAAAAGAAGTCACGTGGTTTTCAGTCGAATGAAGCTTCAGACATCACAGATCACGTGGTTTTATCCAAAATGAATTAAGCTCTGATGCAGTCCTTCTATACAAATTTGTCATTTTTTTGACAAGCTTTGAAGCTTCGGTGTCGAATATCCCATCACTACATAGCTCGTCTAAGTCACTAGTTATATGTGTACTCAGGTAAACATCACAAGTTAGGTTACTAGCCGTTTAGGCTATTCGGCTAAGCAGGCCGAGGCACACATCGGAATTTAGTTCATTACCGTTACACCATTTGACCAGTGGCCAAGGCACACCTTGCCAACATACACTCGGTGCACATGGCTCTTTGGAGCAGCAGCAGTACATAAGTCTTGGCGATAGATCTGCTTGGTTGGGGGGTTGTTTTTTGTGTTTAATTGTTATGCGCTTTGTGCAGCTTCACTGTTTTGTTGGGGGATTGTTTGTATGTCTGTTTGTGCAGCAGCATGTAAATGCATGCTCAATGTAGCATGTCTTACGTTTTGTCTAATTGAGCAGCAGCAGCGTTAACAGATCTTGTCCACCAAGACAAATATCCTATCAATGTCATGCCCACATTAACATACTAAATCGTTCAGAGAGTTGTCATAACTGAACTGCTGCTCTTCTTAAAGAGACAGTACCATTTTAGCACTTGTTCTACATATCAGTGTAAATATTGTGTAATAGGGCAAATTATGCATGTAGACAATAAACATGCCTAGTTGCTCTACAACTACACAGCAATGTGTTATCTATATCCTGCAATCTGAGCTTCGTTGTAAGCATTTATTTGCCCAGTAAACCCTGTGTAAGCTGTGCAAATGACAAATAAAACACCTTGACTTGATCTGTGCCGGCGAGGACATTGCTAAACTACCCCAACAGACTCTGTGAATGCTCTGTACTCCTCTACGCTTGACAGCAGCTTCTCAATCGATGAGCTGACAGCTCTCCCCTCCACCGCGCTGTGATTTGTAACTGTATACAAACACAGCCATCTGCCCATGGGCCCGCCTCTGTGCCTGTTTGCCTTGTCAAGTATCTTACCCTGTCATCCACACCACACACACACACACACACACACACACACACACACACACACACACACACACACACACACACACACACACACACACACCCTTCCTGCAGGTCAAACCCCTGCTTTAATCAGCAAACACACTCACATATACATATACACATGCACTTCCCTGTAATTAAGGAGGTGTGTGTATTACTGCTCTTGCTTAGCTTGAGTTTGTGGAAATATTCAAAAGCAGCCGCTCTCAGCATTTTCTGCTTAAACAATGAAAATTAAAGACCAGTGGTTTGATGAGAAGCAATGATTATGTTTTCTGTAAAAATTTCTGTGCTGCATTTCACTGCACTTATACACATATTTTCTAAAGCTTACACTCAAAAAAATATATAATTTATAACACTTAAAATATTTAAGTATTTTACATTTTATTTTATTAAATATTAGTCAGTTCAATTTGATGAAAATGTTTATGAAATGGAAATGTAGTGCACTCAAAAAATATTTTTGAATAAAAATACAGATTTTTTAAATGTACGCATTTCCATTTTTATAACAAATTCCACCAAGTTAATTTGTGTAATTAACAAAATTAAATAAAAAAACTTAAAATATTAGTTATTTTATTTTGTTAAAGATTATTCATGAAACTGAAATGTGTATATATTACAATTATTTTTTGAGTGTATTATTTTAAGATTTATGCATTTCATTATCATAACAAAATTACATTAAATATAATTGAGTAATCTTTGATAATATATATATATATATATATACGTTTTATTAATTTATTTTGTTAACTGTTACACAAATAAATTTGATGAAATTTTGTTATGAAATTGAAAGGCATAAATCTTAAAAATAAAAATAATTACATTTATTATATACACAGTATATACAGTATATATATATATATATATATATATATATATATATATATATATATATAATTTAAAACTAAAATACATTAATGAATACCATAATGTACTGTAAAATAATTGTATTACACTAATGAGAATCTAATGAAAATCACCATTGAGAATTAAAAAAATTATAATACAAAGTGAAACGTCCAGATGCAATACAGTAACTAGAATTTATGAGGAAAATGTGCTTAATTGTTATAAGAATAATAGCAAATTGCAAAAAATTTCATTGTTACTGATAAACACTTTTATTCTCTGCATGCAAAATATTTTTTGTTTCGTTTTTTTCTCTTTCTTTGATAAGTGAAATGTGACCTGGACATGTTTTCCTGAGATTTTGTGAGATTTGTGTTAAGCGTTAATTCCAAAAGGCATCTCTGGTGAAGTTTGTTGGTGCTAAACATGAATTCAACCTGAGTAAACTAGAGGCCAGATTAACGAAAACTCTAAATTCACCAAAAAAGTGAAGAAAGTTCTTTGGATGCATTCTAAGAAGTGTATAAGAATGTTCTTAATTGCAAAAAAGGAAGAAGATAAGAACATTCTTGAGTATTTTAGGGAATTCAAAATATTTGTAACATTTGTGTTACATTAGAAAATAAGACAAAAGTGGTTTAGAATGATTTTATTCTTAAAATATCAGTTGTCAGGTGTCTGTTATAAATGACATGCAAAATATTTTTTGCTCAACCACACACAAGATTCTTCCGCAACTTTTCCTTTTTCAGTATTTTTCAGTACTGAATGAATTGTATTTATAATCAATATTTCTCTCGCTTCGTCCGTCATCTTGCTCATTGCAAATGCATTGTGGGATTCCATTCTCCATGTGATGCTGATTTACAATTCATCAAATAAAAGAAAAAAAATGGGAATCTTATAATCATCATAGACAGCTCAGGTTTTGTCAAAGAGAGTTTCTCTTGTGTCCTTAGTCGAGTAATGATTACATTTTTCTCCTTTGAAGTCGTGGGACACAGGTGACTTTAGTGCTAGCAAAGGGCCTCCCTGGGTTCCTTTGATCCCTGGTCCTGTAATTACATGTTTTTCACCACCTTGCACACATATTTATCTCTGTGTTTCTTTCTTTGTTTCTTGCCATTTCAATTCAGTGTGCTCTTTTTGGCATGACTAATACTGTATGTTTGCATTGCCAAAAAATGTTGTGACAAATTGTTTTAAGTAAAATAAAGTAAAAGAACAATTGTATCAGTTCCAAAATCTACCAACAGCCTTGTTAATGGATATTTTTAAGATTATAATGGGTCAACGAAGTAGCGCTCTCTTTTTATCTTTTTAATTTATTCAAAAATGCATGTACATTAAAAATGCAATTTTTTAACTAAAAAATGTCAAAGTGGTATAATCGTCTCATTAAAAGCTGAAATTCTTGAAAAAACAAATGTTGGCATAAGTAGTTTAAAAATATATTTTTTACTATTATTTATTTTATTTTTTAAAATACGCGTGACACTTTTTTATTTTATTATATTATTATATATTTTTGCAAAACGTTTGTTTACCAATTTAAAGTCAGATGGTGTAACCAACATGCAGGTAGCCATTCTGTTGTCATGTGACAAAAAAATAAGCACCTCTTTAGACCCCCATGACTGTGTTTAAAGTTTTTTAAACATATCAGCTATTTTAACATTTTTGTGCAAATGGCACATTTTGTTTATTTAAGTCAAATGGTATAACCCTTAAATAATGTCTTGATATTCATAACTCAAATTTTTATTTGTAAAAAAATATTTTCTACTTTGAAAATATGATTAAAAACTTTTGAAATTAATAATTAAGTTGTGTACACATGTGTTTTCAAAATGCAAGTAAAGTATTTTAATACCTTTTCCTTGATGGTTACACCACTTGACATATTTAAAGTCTTTTTTTTTTTTTTTTTTTTTTTGTAGAAGGCTATAAATGTTTTTCAAAAATTACTAAACCAACATGGACACAAAGATTATGACATGTATACTGGCATTAGCCTATACTGAATACACTGCTCTAATTATCGGCATCAGATCCATAAAGAAAAATCCATAATGTTGGACCACAATGAAAGTAACAGTGCAGAGTAAACTAAAAGAGTAGCAAAAAACACATTGTGTTTATCTCTGTGTGTTTCCTTCTCTCACTCAGTTACTTCCTCGTTCCCTCATTATGGACACAAAGTGCTGAAGAGTGACACACTGACATGCTGGTAAATGGCACTTTGGTTGTTTCTCCCTACATGTTTTACAGGCTGCAGTATAAACAGACTGCTTTAGGTCTGCAGTGAGGAGGGATCAGACAAAGGGCAACGCTCAGAGTTCGGGCATCCCAAGGGAGGGGAGATGTAATGAGGAATGTTGTTCTGGAATGCAGAGGAAGCAATCGAGGATCACATTTCATGGACCCACAGGATGAGCCTGAGAGAATGCAATGCGAATACATCTTAAAGTGGGGTGGGGGTTATATCACCCCTTTTTATTATTAAAGGGATAGTTCACCCAAAAATGAAAATTCTCTCATTATTTACTCACCCTCATGATATCCCAGGTGTGTTTGACTTTCTTTCTTCAGCAGAACACATTTGAAGAAAAATAGTAAAATATCTGAGCTCAGTAGGTCCTTAAAATGCAAGTGAATGGTGACTTCTCTTTTGAAGGTCCAAAAATCACAGACAGTCAGTATAAACATCATCCATACGACTCTAGCGGTTAAATGAATGTCTTCTAAAGTGATGCGATCACTTTTGGTGCGAAAAAAGATCAATATTGCAGTACTAAATCATGCTTCCGTTCTGCAGTGGTTTTGAAACACACGAGAACTGAGGCATGTGCGTCACAGCTGGAAGAGCAGCGATGTTTACAAGTGAGAAGGAGGAATGCTGTACAGTAGCGTTAGTAGTAAATACTGTGGCTCAGTGGTGCTATCAAAATATTGCTCTACTACTCTGAGCATCCGAACCAGCCTGACACAGCAACGTTGGCTCAACCAATGGCGTGAGTTTGGAGCGGGACTATCTGTTTGTCCGTCAAATGAAGGATGGGGGAAGTGTTTGAAAACAGTCATCATATTTGCAATTCTGTTTGAAACCATTGTGTACTTTAAAAAGAAAAAGCTAACAAGTCTATTTTCAAACAGCCCTCTTATGTACATTTATGCTGCCTTTATTTGCTTTTTGGAGCTTCAGAGTTTTGGCCACCATTCACTTGCATTGAATGGAGTGACAGAGCTGAAATATTCTTCTAAAATTCTACATTTGTGTTCTGCTGAACAAAGAAAGTCATACACATCTGGGATGGCTTGAGGGTAAGTAAATGATGAGCGAATTTGGTCAAATTTTGGGGTGAACTATCTCTTAAAATTTTTGTGTACACACAATTTGATTGTACAACTTAAAATAGTGTGTAGGCACCCTTACTATCAAGCTGCATGTTTGATGTTGAGCCCAATCAGAGACAGTTTAACAGAGACTGACCACTGGTATTCAAACAAATGAGAGAAATTGGAACGCCCAACAGCCAACGTATGTTTCATATGTAAGTATATATGTACAACGATTGTACTGTATGTAACGCCTTTTAGATACAGACACTGCTGACAGTCAACTCAAGCATGCATATGCACATTAGCCGGACCAGCCTGAAAAACGTTTTTTAGCGAGTTATAGAAGCACAATTTATGATAGCAATGTTGTCATATTTTACTGCTGATTTTAAATATGTTCTTTGATTGTAATCTTGACCAACTGTTTTGGAGATGTCAGTCCTTCCCCTTTAATGTAGATAGGAGCTGTACTTTTATGCCGCTTGTTTACATAGAAAATAGCTGCCCGGAAGCATTCCAAAGATGGCCGCCGAGTGGATTAGCTTGCCTTGAAAGTTACTTTGGTTCAATATAGTTTTTAACTGTTACATTCCTCAATAATAGCCTCTTTATAAAGCTGTATTGTAGTGTGACACATCCATAAAAAAAGCTGTGCTGAAATGTGCCATGCAAACTGTTATAATCAGACTGGAATGATCAGGGATCTTGTTTAAAATAAACTTCAGTGGCTCGTTTCTCATCAGGATTCTTCAGAAGGATCTGCAGAGCTGTAGGTGCTACACACAGACTCAAACAGCACAATATTGGACACACTTTACCACATTTTACTCTACTCATTCTACTGGTGTTTATAATAATAGTATCTATCCTACTTTCTCTTCATCTCACGTGACTGGGTGGACCAAGTTTCTTAACACAGAATAAGCATGTAATGGTGCGCAGTCATTTGCTAATTTTCCAGGTTTGGCAACTGAACAGAAATACTAAAAACCACTCAGAA
This sequence comes from Myxocyprinus asiaticus, assembly GCF_019703515.2. NCBI lineage: Eukaryota > Metazoa > Chordata > Actinopteri > Cypriniformes > Catostomidae > Myxocyprinus > Myxocyprinus asiaticus. Next base: position 48,689,471 of record NC_059354.1, read on the forward strand.
CACCTTATCAACCACATATCAACATCCTAGCAACCAACCCCAACACCCTACCATCCTGGTGGTGAGTTTTGGATGGGTTAGCATCACTCACATTTTCTTCAAAAAATGTAAAACTCTAATTTAATTATAGACCAATTCTCAATGATTTAATCACTTCTATTAGGGAAAATAACTTCTTTTTTTTTTTAATTAGTTGAACGTGCAAGAATGCCTAGAGAACAAAAAGATTTCGGGAACTTGTTCAGTTGGCTCCGATTTTAAGCTCTATTTCTGTAAATGACTCGTGCAACTGACATCATATTACTCAGAAGTTTCACTTCTTGGTGCCACGTTAGTTCATTCTGTGCCAACATGTTTCCAAGTAAAGCTCACATCACTGATTGACAGAAAAGATGTTTGAGAAGAAATGTAATAAGCTACAGACCTCTTAATTATTTTGTTATTTGCAATTGTAGCTGATGCTAAAGAGACCTTTTTCTATAGTAAAATACTTCATCAAATCAAGTTTAATATGCATAGATAACGATTATTAGGTGGATATATGTAAATACTGTGGCTCAGTGGTGCTATCAAAATATTGTTCTGCTACTTTGAGCATCCTAACCAGCTTGACACAGCAACGTTGGCTCAACCAATGGCATGAGTTTGGGTTGGGACTATCTGTTTGTCTGACAAATGAAGGATGAGGGAAGTGTTTGAAAACAGTCATAATATTTGCAATTCTGTCTGAAACCACTGTGTACTTTAAAAAGAAAAAGCTAACAAGTTGTTACATACGGTAATGGCTAATGTCTAATTTAAAGGGATAGTTCACCCAAAAATGAAAATTCTCTCATCATTTACTCACCCTCATGCCATCCCAGATGTGTATGACTTTCTTTCTTCATCAGAACACTAATTACAATTTTTAGAAGAATGTCTCAGCTCTGTAGGTCCATACAATGCAAGTAAATGGGTACCAACATTTTTAGGCCCCAAAAAGGACATAAAGGCAGCATAAAAGTAATCCATAAGACTCCAGAGTTTAAATCTGAATGTCTTCTCAAGAGATATGATAGGTGTGGGTGAGAAACAGAACAATATTTAAGTCCTTTTTTACTCTCAATCGCCACTTGCACAGTCTTCTTTTTTTGTTTTTGCTGATTCGCATTCTTCATGCATATCGCCACCTACTGGGCAGGGAGGAGAATTTATAGTAAAAGAAAAGGCTTAAATATTGATCTGTTTCTCACCCACACCTATCATATCGCTAATTCTTTAAATATGCAAACTCACAGCCTTCTTGTAGTATTAACATCTTGTTAACTACTAGTGACTTCCCCCTATATTTCCAGGTTTTCCATGACCGTTGGAGTCATTTTTGTGAACGCAAAACTCAAGCAAACAGTCTGTCCTTCCTTTGGGGATTTTTCTTTTTTAGAATAATCACTTCCTATCACTCAAATCTTAACTGTGTGCACAGATTGTTAAAACAACCATTATTGGCATTGTTCTATTGTTAGAATTTGTTGCTGCTGTTTTCTAAACTTCCTGGGGATGTGGTCTATGTAGCAGGCTGACCAATAGGCTCGCTCATCACAAAGTTCACTGAGTTGATGGACAAGAGAGAAAAACAAGCTAAAGAATGAGACCCGTGCAGAATGCAATGACAGCGCAAAGCACAGGTCAGCAGAACGGAAAGTCCTCAAAAATACACGTGTTCACTGACGCGTTACTTTATATGAACTTTGACACTTAATATGTTGCAGCATTTCCCTAGACAGCACTGAGATTAAATTGAGAGCAAATGGAGACATTTTACATTTTGTCTCCTGATTTCTTCTGAGAAAAGTCTCAAACTGTGTTCTGCAATCAAAAGTCAGAGATATTAATATGAACTCAAACATTTCACATCAAATTCTTCCAAGATCAAATGATCTGAGCTATGTATTAATATTATTTGTACAGCTCTATAATCTTACGGTATGTTAACGTTAGTCTCGTTTGTCTCTGTTTTTATTTCTCCTAAAGAATTATAGGAGAAACATCTGAGACGAAGTTGATCCTTAAAGTCAACATGAAACTAAATTCAAGTTACTTTCTAAATACACATTCCTGGATGATTAATCAGTTCACGTTATTCCAAAGAAAAAAAGAATATTATCTTTCATCAAATGTATTGTTATAAGCAACCTTGTCTCATAGAATGAATGTTACTATAACTATATTTTTGCAAACTGACTTTTACATTTCACTAGAGGTGCTACAACAACTGTGTTTTATTCACCTTCACACAAATCACGACTTCATCGGCTGATTGTGTTTTTATTAACACTTACTTTTCGCTCTATTACCCACACACTACTGTGTTATGATATCGAAACACTTTTACTCTAATGCATCATTTGAGAAACTATCCATTTTAACACTTGTATTACAGACCCACCTACATTTACAAACTTATTCCAATGTGATTAGCTTCTGTGGTAGCTCACCTGATAAAGTGTTGAACTTTACACTCAGAAGACAGTGGTTCGAGTCCAGCCAAACAAAAAAGCTAACACGTGAGATGGAAGTGTCATAGAAGTGATAAGTAATGGTGTGGTTGCTTCAGAAAATGTGCTTTTCATGTCACATTTGCATTTAGGACACTGTTGGTTAGGTTTCAGTGGAAGTTTTAGGTTAGGGAGGTATGTTTCACTCATTAAATTAAAACCTCCATCTAATGTTCACCTTAAAAACCTCATCTGATTACAACACCATTTCACTTACTTTTGGCGCCCCCCGCTGGACATCTCGCTGGGAAACTGCACCGGAACGAGTCATGAAGTTCGTAATTTCATTTTGCAAAAATGTTGCCACGGTCATGTAAATGTCATGAGATCAGGCTGGTAATTACTTGCTTCACCTCTGAAACGACATACCATTTTGGATGACATCACAGATTCCTTTTGCTTTCCAACCCCTTCCCTTTCCATTCACCTGTCTCCATTCTGGTATGAAACTACCACTTTTCACAATTCAATCAATTTCTGAAGGATAAAACCAAGCCCTGCCCTTCAATACCCTGCTGTTTCACTCAGGATGGGTTGCAAGCAGCGCTTCATGTTGACTTTAACAGAAATAAGGTGTAACAAACAGATTTGCATTTCAGGTTTTATAATTGAATATCCTACAACAACAGATGAGTGTGTATGAGAGTGAGTGTTTTCTGTTTTAAGCCAAGGGTGTAGGTTTGGTTTGAAAGTTGGTAGGGACATATTGCAAGGAGGACATCATTCAAAATGTTGATATTAAGAATGCGAGAAGGCATAATGTCTACAGGTACAATATTTCCTCATATAACAAGTCTCATTTACTATAACTCTGGGATCTAATTTTATCTAAAGGTCTTCCTGTATTTTATAGACAAAATGTGCTTTTAGGAGACCCTGATGTTCTTCTCCATTGTGCAAAATAAAATATGTATTGGCTTAATGTATGCTATACATTGTGTGCAGAAAATATTAAGTATTAGTTAAAAATGCAGACAACCTTGCGTTGACATTGACCGACTCATTTCTGTCATTTACTCACCCTCATGCCATCCCAGATGTCTTTGACTTTCTTTCTTCTGCAGAACACAAATTAAGATTTTTAGAATAATATTTCAGCTCTGTAGGTCCATATAATGCAAGTGAATGGGTGCCAGAGTTTGATGCTCCAAAAAGCACATAAAGGCAGCATAAAAGTAATCCATACGACTCCAGTGTTTTAATCCATGTCTTCAGAAGTGATGATAGGTGTGGTTGAGAAACAGATAAATATTTCAGTAATGTTTTGCTTGAAATTCATTTCCCTGCCTAGAAGGGGGTGATATGCATGACGAATGTGAATCACCAAATACACAAGAAAAAGAATGTGAAAGTTAAAATGGAGATTGACAGAGCAGAGAGGAGAATTTATAGTAAAAAAGGACTTAGCCTAAATATTGATGTGTTTCTCCCCAAACCTATCATATCACTTCTTATGGATTACTTTTATGCTGACTTTGTGATTTTTGGAGCTTCAAAATTTTGGCACTCATTTGTTTGCATTGTATGGACCAAAAGAGCTGAGAAATCCTTCTAAATATCTTCATTTGAGTTCAGAAGATGAAAGAAAGACTTACACGTGTGGGATAGCATTAGGGTGAATAAATGATGAGAGAATTTTCATTTTTGGGTGAACTATCCCTTTAAGAGGGCGCTTATGCCTGTAAAAGCAGAATCTTCCTTTGTGCCGCATACAAAACTTAGAACTTTTTTTTTTTTTTATTTAGTCTGATTAGGAAACATTTGTACCTGAAAAGTATGCTTGTTTAAATCTATTATTTTAAAGGATTGGACCTACAAATGGAAACCCGCTGGTGTAATCTTCACAGAATGATTAAAAAAAGCCCTTCTACAGTAATCTCAAATGACTGTGATTGGTGCATCCTGAACAGCACTGAGAAAAGTAACATGTGCCATGTGACAACGCCTTTTATGTGCTGCTTCAGAAGACAACAATTTACACATGACTAACGATACTTAGAATTTTTAAGAGTCATTAAAATAAAATGAAACATTTTATAAAGTATTGTAAAGTATTTTCTAAGTGGTAAAATTGCCCAAATGTTGGTCGGGACATTTTCAATTTTCTGAAAGTTGATAGGGACATCATCCCTACCTAAATCTATGCTAATTTTTTAACCCCAAGAAAGAGTGTTTCTTATGATAAATGACGTCAGACAGCTCCATCTGGAAGTGTGTATCAGGACAGAGGAGCAGTGGGTAATGAATTGGACAGGACAGACACGAACAGATGAGAGGTGGCCAGAGGGGGCCTTCCCATGCTGAATAAAGGGCAACATGGCATCTCATTCTGTAATTACTGCTTAATAACACACACACAAAGGAAAGCGTTTCAGATGAGGAGCTGGTCTGGACTAGTTTAGTGCATATCAATTAAGTATTACGTGAAGTGATACAAAGTAGACTTTGTGATCAGAATACTTATTTGTCCAAATGTCCCTAATAGATAAACTAAAAAACAAAGCAGAATATACTGTTGTGAAATATTTTTTAAAGATTTGATACCACAAACCTTTGTGAGCTTTGTCAAATCCTGTTATTAATTTTTCCACCCAAAAAAATAAAATAAATAAAAAACCTCATTGAATCGACTCGGTACCTAATAAACATGACTTTGTTTCCAGGTGGACTGACCTACCCTCTGACTCCCAAAAGTTGCGTGGCGGCCAGCCAAACAGATCAGAACTGGCGATTTCAAACAACTTATGTGTGCAATAATTAGCCTGGTCTCATGAACATCACATGACCATGGCAACATTGCTGCAAAAGGAAATTACGTGCCTTATTATACGTTTCACCCGGTTTCCTAGTGAAATGTCCAGTGGGGGGCGCCAAAAGTGAGTGAAATGGTGTCGTTATCAGACGAGGTTTTTAAAGTGAATATTAAATGGAGGTTTAAATGAGTAAAGCATACCTCCCTAAGCTAAAACTTTAACTTAAACCTAACCAATAGTGTCCTAAAAGCAAATGAGAGGTTAAAACAGACATCCTTACCCTAAACCAACACCTAAACCTAACCGATAGTGTTCTAAAAGCAAATGCGACACCTAAAGCTTATATTCTGAAGCAACTAAGTCTATGACACTCTCACCTCATGTGTCAGCTTGTATGCTTGACTGGTGTCAAACCGTGTTCTTCTAAGTTTACTGTCCAACATTCTATCAGGTGAGGTACCGCAGGAGCAGAATAAGTGTGAAAATGTATTGTTTTTTTTAAATGATGCATTATAGTAAAAGTGTATTGATATCATAAAGCAGTGTGTGAGTAACAGAGCGAAACATAAGTGTTTATAAAGTCATAATCAGCCGATGCATTCGTGATTTGTGTGAAAGTGAATAAAATACACAGTTGTTGTAGCGCCCCTAGTGTTTATTTCACCAGGAAACTGCAGCGAAATGTAGAATTTGCCATGTAAAACTCCATTTGCAAAAAATACCTATAGTTATAGTAACCTTCATTATATGAGACTGGGATGGCAATAATATGCATCAGACAGTCAGTGTACCATTTGAGACAGACTAATAACAAAACATTTGAGACAATAGTGGCATTTAAAGTTGGAAAGTGTCAGCAGTTCATTGAAAAGTTCATTTCCAGGCATACATCTGTATCTTTAGTTATATTTTCCTCTCACTCTCTCTCTCTCTCTCTCTGTCTAGATTAAGGGGATTAAGACCTTTAAAGGGTGCTTGCACTTATTCACTTGCCCATGGCTTTGACATTTACATCCGGCTTTGGTCCAGGCCTTCTTCACAGGGTGCTTAGACATGCATGATGCTTCCTGTGTCCTGAAGCTGACCAGGAAGCATCGCTCACATGAGCATCTGGATTGACTCCAAAATAGAGGCCTTAAAAATTGATGCTAGCACTGCGTTTAGTCCTCTTTTTGCTTAGATTGTATCATTATTCAAGTTTAACCCTTAGAGACCCAAGCATAGAGACTGATGATTTATTTTCTTTTTCCTGCTTGATCATGTTTTTAAGGAAGCCACTGGCACTAATTATAAAAAATCTCAATTTTTTACCTGAATTCTATGTAACTTCAGAAAACAATGACAGTCTATATGATAATTTTGATTTTAAATAATTTTTTCTTTGAGGTGACTTGTTTTTAGCAAGCTATGACATTCAATATGCAATTTCTTCACCAACAAAACTGTTGTTGTGATACTGTCCAGAATGTCAGCTACTGTTATGAGTAAATAAGTACTGCTTAATTGCTCTAAACAAATGTTGCATTTCTGCTGTACTGCATCTCTGAGGGTTGAAATATTTAGAAATCTTTCTTTTCACTAGAGATCAAAATAAATAAAAAAATGTGTGTGTGGCAGACCTCTGCCTTCCCTACTAAGGAGGAAGCATGAACCAGAGTGAACAATGCATGAAGACTTTAATTTCACACAGTTTAAAATTTTGCTTTTCAGCAGAACACAAAACATACGTCGACACACACACAGCTCTGTGTGTGTCTCTCTCCCCCTCTGCACTAGGCGTGCATCCTCACAGCCCGGCCACGCCCTCTTCCTCATCACAGTGTGGAATTAGTGTTTTAATTTAAATTTATTATTAAGTGATATTACTGTTTTGTTTTCTGTGAGAAATTATGCAACATGAAATAAAAGTCAAATTTTTATTGGGACAAGTTGTCACATGCACTCAAAACATATTTTGGCCTATATTTAAGGTTTACGCATTTAAATTTCATAAACTTCCATCAAACTGAACAGTGTAGTAAAAAAAAATATTAAAAAATGAAATAATAAAACTTAAAATAACGTAAAACTTTTTTTAATTTTATTTTATTAAAGATTACTCAATTCAATTTGATCAAAGTTTTGTATGAAATTTAAATGAGCAAATATTATTACAATTATTATTATTATTATTATTATTTTGCTGTTTAATGAATTGCATTGTATTTCATAATCATTTTCTGTTTCAATTTTGCTGAAAAGCATAGGCTATTAAATTATTACTAGGGTGTTGTGACAAAAGGTCAATGTGTGTTCAATAAATCTTTTTAATAGGTGCAAATGTTCAATAGCTTTCTTTTAAGGTAGACTTAAAAAATAGTTCACCCAAAAATGAAATTTCTCTCATCATTTCCTCACCCTCATGCCATCTCAGATGTGTATGACCTCTTTTCTTCTGCTGAACACAAATGAAGTTTTTTAGAAGAATATCTCGGCTTTGTCGGTCCATACAATGCAAATGAATGGTGACCAAACTTTGAAGCTCCAAAAAGCACTTAAAGGCGGCATAAAAGTAATCCATACAACTCCAGGGCTTTATTCCATGCCTTTTAAAGTAACCTAATTGGTTTTGGGTGAGAACAGACCAAAATGTAACTCCTTTTTGTATATCTTGCCATTGCAGTCTCTAGGCACAATCATGATTTCAAGCTTGACTACACTTCCTTGTTCTTGACGCATGCACAGAGCGCTAGATGGTGCTAGGAAGTGTAATCGAAATCATGATCACCAGTGAGACTGCTGATTTCAAGATTTATATTGTACGTACATACGTACGTACGTATCTATCATTTCTATCATATTTATCTATAGTATCTATCTATCATATTTATAGTATCTATAGTATCTGTCTATAGTATCTGTCTATCGTATCTATAGTATCTATCTATAGTATTGGTCTATCGTATCTATCTATTGTATCTGTCTATCGTATCTATCTATAGAATCTATCTATCACATCTATAGTATCTATAGTATCTGTCTATCATATCTATAGTATCTATCTATAGTATCTATAGTATCTGTCTATCATATCTATAGTATCTATCTATAGTATTGGTCTATAGTATCTATATATAGTATCTGTCTATCGTATCTATAGTATCTGTCTATAGTATCTATCTTATCTATAGTATCTATCTAGAGTATCTGTCTATCGTATCTATAGTATCTGTCTATAGAATCTGTCTATCTTATCTATAGTATCTATCTATAGTATCTGTCTATTGTATCAATCTATAGTATCTATCTATCGTATCTATCTATAGTATTTATGTATAATGTCTATCTATCGTATCTATAGTATCTATTTATAGTATCTATCTATAATAGCTATCTATCATAATTATCTATAGTATCTATCTATAGTATTTATCTATAATATCTATCTATCTAACATATCTATAGTATCTATCTATCGTATCTATCTATCTATAGTATCTATAGTATCTATCTATCTATCGTATCTATCTATAGTATCTATAGTATCTATTTATCTTATCTATAGTATCTATCTATTGTATCTATCATATTTATCTATAGTATCTATTGTATCTATCTATCATATCTATAGTATCTGTCTATTGTATCTATATTATCTGTCTACAGTATCTGTCTATCATATCTATAGTATCTATCTATCTATCTATTGTATATATAGTATCTATCTATAGTATCTATAGTATCTATCTATCTATAATATCTATCTATCATATCTATATTATCTGTCTATAGTATCTGTCTATTGTATCTATAGTATCTAACTATCTATCTATCTATAGTATCTATCTATCATATTTAACTATAGTATCTATCTATCGTATCTATCTATAGTATCTATCTATCATATCTATCATATTTAACTATAGTATCTATCTATCAAAACTATAGTATCTATCTATAATATCTATCTATCGTATCTATCATATCTATCATATTTATCTATAGTATCTATTTATCAAATCTGTCGTATCTATAGTATCTGTCTATAGCATCTGTCTATCGTATCTATAGTATCTGTCTATAGCATCTGTCTATCGTATCTATAGTATCTGTCTATTGTATCTATGGTATCTATGTATCTATCTATAGTATTTATATATAATATCTATCTATAGTATCTATAGCAGAGGTGCCCAAATTTTTTCCTATGAAGGGCCAAATACCAAACTTGACTGAGGGCAGTGGGCCAAAAGTAAACATTGCATATATTAAACTGTATTATTTTAAAATTAAATATTAATACTGCAAAACACACAGAACTCTAAAATTAAAATGATCAAGTGTCCTCTATACTTGCACAATGCACATAACTGATTTCAATATAATTTGTTTGTATGTTGTGTTGCTTTCTCATTTGTGAGTCACTTTGGATAAAATGTCTGCTAAACGACTAAATGTAAGCATATCTTAAAACATGGTTACTGTCTCTTTAAGAACAGTGCATCTCCTCACAGTGAACACATGGTACTTCTGTGCCGTTTTGGAGAGATGAAGATACAATGGCATGACGTAATACTATCAAGTAGGATATAGTTTTGTTTTGTGACAAAGAAGATATTAAAGATATTTCTTATCATAGACCTAGGCTACACGTTGTCCTGGATTTCACTCAATATTACCATATACTGGGACTGCAAAATGTAATAGGATTATTCAATTAAACAATGCTGTAAAATGTTTTTGCGTAGTTAATGCATTTAGCCTACTTACTTAAATTTGACATTAAAACTGTTTTCCTGTTGTGATATCAAAAACTGTAATTGTACTTTTGCTTCTTTTCTTAAGAGGCAGTGGATTAAGGCTGAATGCATTACATTAAGAATGGAAATAAAAGCTACGAAGCACATTTCTGCAAATTAAAAATTTGAAAGGCCTATTCATTTCGTTGACTCCAAAATATGATTATGATTAAGAACCTGCCGAAATATGGCATTGTGTCTTATGGTTAATAAAAAACTTGCAGCTCTCTGTTTTTAGGCAGATAGTTGCAAGTAAATGAGATATCCTCACATTTGACAAGCGAATTGCACTATGATGCACACAGATGTTATACACACCCCAAAACGGGTTTTAGTCAGAATAAGAAGATGAAATATGAAGAATTAGTTTAGGCTCCTGCTTTACCGTTTTTGTCTAGCTGGCAGGGCAGAAGGGGATTTTTGAGAGTCCTTGTCTGTTCACTTATAGTGCTTGTCGTAATGTTGTGTTGTGTTTGGAGTAAATTGAACTGTTGTTTATATTGAAATGCTCCCTCACCTGACTTTATCAAGCCCGCTTCACAGGTGCGCTTCAGTGGTCGCGTTCACGCGGATATGAAACGCTGCACAATGTATAGTGCGCGTTCACGTCATATTTCATTTCGGATGACTGTCCACCTAATTACCTGTCATTTCTTGACATTGCTTCAGTTCCCGCTCCGTTCTAAACCAGCTAGGTTCAGTCTGGCGGTATTGAATGCCCACCTCCGACTTTGGAGCTGGCCAATCATAGTGAAGCTTTTGGGTGGCATCTGGGATGGCCAATGGAGCGAACTTTCAGACAGCACTTATGTAAAGGTAATTGAAGTACGCATATACATTAAAAAAAAAAAAAAAATCACTTATACTCTCTACTTTTCAAATAAGCTATAGTTTTTGTAATGCAAAAATACAAATACAAATTAAACAATTAAAAATATTAATTAAAAACGAAAAGCTGCATCAATGCCATATACAGGTGCATCTCAATAAATTAGAATGTCGTGGAAAAGTTCATTTATTTCAGTAATTCAACTCAAATTGTGAAACTCGTGTATTAAATAAATTCAGTGCACACAGACTGAAGTAGTTTAAGTCTTTGGTTCTTTTAATTGTGATGATTTTGGTTCACATTTAACAAAAACCCACCAATTCACTATCTCAAAAAATTAGAATATGGTGACATGCCAATCAGCTAATCAACTCAAAACACCTGCAAAGGTTTCCTGAGCCTTCAAAATGGTCTCTCAGTTTGGTTCACTAGGCTACACAATCATGGGGAAGACTGCTGATCTGACAGTTGTCCAGAAGACAATCATTGACACCCTTCACAAGGAGGGTAAGCCACAAACATTCATTGCCAAAGAAGCTGGCTGTTCACAGAGTGCTGTATCCAAGCATGTTAACAGAAAGTTGAGTGGAAGGAAAAAGTGTTGAAGAAAAAGATGCACAACCAACCGAGAGAACCACAGCCTTATGATTGTCCAGCAAAATCGATTCAAGAATTTGGGTGAACTTCACAAGGAATGGACTGAGGCTGGGGTCAAGGCATCAAGAGCCACCACACACAGACATGTCAAGGAATTTGGCTACAGTTGTCGTATTCCTCTTGTTAAGCCACTCCTGAACCACAGACAACGTCAGAGGCGTCTTACCTGGGCTAAGGAGAAGAAGAACTGGACTGTTGCCCAGTGGTCCAAAGTCCTCTTTTCAGATGAGATCAAGTTTTGTATTTCATTTGGAAACCAAGGTCCTAGAGTCTGGAGGAAGGGTGGAGAAGCTCATAGCCCAAGTTGCTTGAAGTCCAGTGTTAAGTTTCCACAGTCTGTGATGATTTGGGGTGCAATGTCATCTGCTGGTGTTGGTCCATTGTGTTTTTTGAAAACCAAAGTCACTGCACCCGTTTACCAAGAAATTTTGGAGCACTTCATGCTTCCTTCTGCTGACCAGCTTTTTAAAAATGCTGATTTCATTTTCCAGCAGGATTTGGCACCTGCCCACACTGCCAAAAGCACCAAAAGTTGGTTAAATGACCATGGTGTTGGTGTGCTTGACTGGCCAGCAAACTCACCAGACCTGAACCCCATAGAGAATCTATGGGGTATTGTCAAGAGGAAAATGAGAAACAAGAGACCAAAAAATGCAGATGAGCTGAAGGCCACTGTCAAAGAAACCTGGGCTTCCATACCACCTCAGCAGTGCCACAAACTGATCACCTCCATGCCACGCCGAATTGAGGCAGTAATTAAAGCAAAAGGAGCCCCTACCAAGTACTGAGTACATATACAGTAAATGAACATACTTTCCAGAAGGCCAACAATTCACTAAAAATGTTTTTTTTTTTTTTTATTGGTCTTATGATGTATTCTAATTTTTTGAGATAGTGAATTGGTGGGTTTTTGTTAAATGTGAGCCAAAATCATCACAATTAAAATAATCAAAGACTTAAACTACTTCAGTCTGTGTGCATTGAATTTATTTAATACATGAGTTTCACAATTTGAGTTGAATTACTGAAATAAATGAACTTTTCCACGACATTCTAATTTATTGAGATGCACCTGTACACAGTCCTATATATATAGTACTGTGCAAAAGTTTTAGGCACATAAGATGTTTCACAAAAACATTTATCTTGAGATAGTTATGTATATCTTCAGCTTTAGTGTGTCAATAGGAAATATAAATGTTAGACTCCCAAACATTACTTTTGCAAATAGAAAAGATTAGAATAGAAGAACAGGGAGCCCTGCAACAGATGTCATGGCCCCCACAGAGCCCCCCACTGAGCATCGTGTCAGTCTGAGATTACATAAAAAGACAGAAGCAATTGAGACAGCCTAAATAGATAGAAGAACTGTGGAGAATTCTTCAAGAAGCTTGGAACATCCTATCTGCCAACAACCAAGAAAAACTGTGTCCAGGTGTATCTAGGAGAATTGGGCTGTTTTAAAGGCAAAGGTGGTCACACTGAATATTGATTTAGCTTTTTTTATATTTACTGGACTTTGTATGATGTTAATTGAAAAATGAAAACTATTTAAGGCATTATTTTTGAAGACATCCTCACTATGCAACATTTTTCACAAGTGCCTAAAACTTTTGCACAGTACTGTGTATATATATATATATATATATATATATTCTATCCCACCCATCAAATCAAAGGTCGTCACGGGCCAAATTTGGCACTAGTTTGGGCACCTCTGATCTATAGTATCTATCTGTCTGTCTATATATCTGTCTGTCTGTCTGTCTGTCTGTCTATCTATCTTTTTTTTTTTTTTACCACATAGGCCTGCAAAAATACTAAAACATTTACACGTTTACAAACAGGCCTACTAGCCTATGAAATATCCTTAGGCTTTTGGCTTGCTTTAGAATGAGTATTCTATTGAGTATTTAGTTGATTCACTTGTTTATGAATACGATTTTCAGAGTTTCATGTCTCATGTTCAGAGTGTAAATGCATCGGAGCTCCACTGCAACTGCATCCGCAGCTCCGCCGCCCACCAGTCAGTCAGTCAGTCAGTCAGTCCCCGCGTCTGGACGTCGACAGCAGCGGTCTGCGCGTGTTTTTCTCCGTGTTTCGGGCGCAGATCTGGGCGAGAGCTCTGAAAGGAAAGTATTAGTGTCGGACAGGAGCGCTATTTCCACGTCTAAATTTACAGCTGATCTTCATGGGCAAGGTGTGGAGGCAGATGTACCCCCAATATACCTACTACTACCCCCCTTACCTGCAAGCCAAGGTACGAGAATTCAGTTTTATATCGCTATATATAGATTAGGCTGCGGTGTGCCTTATTTTATGCGTTATTTGATGTTTTTCACTGAGAGAATCGCGCGTCAGCGCTGCTATAAGTTTGTACCTTAAGGGGATTTCGGGCGGATGTTTTAATATATTTTTTTTAATATAAAGTATAAATATTCAAATCCATATGTATCGTAATCGTTGCTGCTTTATATTAAGTGCTGCTTTTAACTATGTGGATGTCGGTTTCATGGCGTTATTATGATTATTTATTTATTTTAGCCGTTCTCGGCCATCGTGAATTCCTGTGACATGACATCGTGTGTTCTGGGTGAAGAGAAAGCTCTGTAAACTTTAGCACTACAGTGTTTGTTATGACCCGTTTTTCCTGTTAACTTGTTAATTTATCATGCAACTTTATCCCGTTGAAAATTAGAAAACGTTATTAATGTTTTGCTGTAGCTACAAAATACGTAATTGTGTAAAGCCGCAGAAATCAGTAAGGCTTTTTGTTTATATACATTCTTTTGTATTCTTTTCAGAAACTAGGATTTTTATGTGTTATGCAATTTAGGCACATTATAAAACATGCTGTTTTCCAAATGCGTAGTTTAATGTCTTAAAGGGATAGTTCACCCAAAAATGAAAACTCTCTCATCATTTACTCACCCTCATAACATCCCAGATGTGTATGACTTACTTTCTTCTGCTAAACATAAATTAAGATTTTTGGAAGAATATTTCAGCTCTGTGGGTACATAAAATGCAAGTGAATGGTGCCCAGAACTTTGAAGCTCCAAAAAGCACATAAAGGCAGCATAAAAGTAATCCATAAGACTCCAGTGGTTTAATCCATGTCTTCTGAAGCAATCAAATCGGTTTTGGGTGAGAACAGACCACAGTATAACTATTTTTTCGCTATAAATCTTGACTTCAAGCTCGATTACACTTCCTAGCCCCTTCTAGCGCTCTGCGCATACGTCAAGCACTAGGAAGTGTAATCGAGCTTGAAATAATGATTGTGCTTAGAGACTGCAATGGCAAGATGTTCAGTGAAAAATGTGTTATATTTTTGGTCTGTTCTCACCCAAAATCAACTGGATTGCTTTAGAAGACATGGATTAAACTACAGAGCCAAATGGATTACTTTAATGTTGCCTTTATCTGCTTTTTGGAGCTTCAAAGTTTTGGTCACCACCTATTGAGCTGAAATGTTTCTCCAAAAAATCCAGAAAGTCATACACATCTGGGATGGCATGAGGGTGAGTAAATGATAAGAGAATTTACATTTTTGGGTGAACTATGCCTTTAAAGGTTAGTTCACCCAAGAGCAAAAATTATGTCATCCTCTACTCACCTTCTTGTTGTTCCAAACTTATATGCTGTTATAATTAAACTTTTCTGAAGAATATTTACGCAGCTCTTTTCCATTCAGTGGCAGTTCATAGTGACCACGACTGTCAACTAGGGATGTGCACGGTCACGTTTTTATCATTCAGTCAACCATGAGGTTTCACAAATGGTTAATGGTGTTTTCGCCAAGAGTCGGGACGCAAGAATAAAAAGTGTTTATTGCAATTAAATTTCCTCAAAATAGCAGCAAATAATGTGCACAGTAAGCTATGAGTCTAAATAGCACAATACATAGATCTTCAAATGATAAAATATCACATTAAAATGAGTCACAGTCACATGAAGTCCTCTTTGCAACCTGAACTTCTTCAGAATGCAGCACAACAAATGAAACACAAAGCTGTTTCGAGATACGTTTATAAAAATGTTAAGTTCTGTTTAATCTTACTTGGTGTCTAAAAATACGGCACTCCTGCACAAGACTCTGAAAGAAAAAAACAGTGAGATTCAGTGCAATAGTGAGACGTCCGTCAAATGTTAAGAGTGTATAGAAAAACAGTAGAGACGCACACAAAAGCGTGTTTGAACACCCCCAACTCGTCCAACTTGAAAAACCGACCCAAACCTGGCTGGAAACCCAACGGTTTGTCAGAACTCGTCGAGTTCGACAAACGAGTGAGATGAAGACCTCTATTGCACTATTTAAGTTGTTATTCACTGATAATCTTCTCCTCTGAAAAAATAACTGCAGGCTTGACGTCTATAATGTTTGATCACGCAACACATATGCAATGTGCATTTGATTTGAAAGCAACAGTGGAGATTTTCAGTGTTTAGATAGCATTGTGTGAGAAACAGGGTGAAAAGTAAGTGTTTATGAACTAGTAATCTGCCATTTTACTCGTGATTTGTGAATCATTGTTGTTGTAGCGCTTCTAGTGTTCATTTCACCAGAAAACTGCAGCGATACATACAACAAGCCACTTAAAAATCATTTAGCAAAAATGTAGGTATAATAACATGATTCTATGAGATCAGGTTGGTGACTGCAGTGTGAACGTGGCCCATGCGGCTTTCTTTCTGCATAAGCAAAGTTAGAAATCACTTTTTTTGTGATTAGACATACAGTTCTGGTTCTAAAAATTTCCAGTGTTTTTTTTTTTTGTTGTTTTTTGTTTTTTGTTTTTTGCTTGGTGGCTGTTTTTCTTTGTTATTTTTGGACACATGCCCTTGTAGGAGACTAGAACAAGTTGAGATGCTTTTGTAAGATAAGCCTTGACAGGGAAGGAAGGCCGAACAGTTTTATTTTGTGTGTTTGTTTTTTTATTACGGCAGCTTGATTTCTCTCAAAGCTGGAAGCCAACAGCTTTTGTCTTTATTTGAAAGACAGAGAGGTAGAACACATTTATAAGGAGCTCTTCTCTTAGTACAGATGTTGAATGTACAGCTTGGACAACTAAAATGTTGGATGCACTAAATTTGAGCATATTTGGTCGTGATAAAGTGTTTAACTGTAATGTCAAAAGGGTGAATCTCACAAAATTTGGCAAGAATATGTCCTATTTCTCACCAAAATTGGAAGAAAATTAGAAAATTACTGTATTTTATGAATATAGACAATGAGTCTATGTTTTGCATTATTATTTTTATTGACATGACAATTACATTTCTCATTACTTTAATGCAAAAAAAATCTACACAGTCATTACTGTTGTATTTATGTATTTATATATCATGGTAGTATTTGTTTTACTTTAATTTATGCTGATTTATTTTGAAAAAAACATTGCATTACAGTATTTTTTTAACTGTAATTGTGTAAAATACAGTATGACTGTCTTCTACATTTCCTTCAGAATGCATGCATGCAATGAACTAGGAATTATGTAGCTCTATAGAAAAACAACAAAACTATAACCGAATTTATTCAATTTAAACATGCGAGTCTAGGGAGACATGCTTTTGCTTTATCTCTTGTGCATAATTGTTCGAAAATGCATCATTTGTGACATGAATAATAATTAAAATCCACCAGTTTGTTCACAGACTGGTTCAAGTCTTTCCAAGCGAAGCATTAGCTTGTAGGTGGGCTGGCTGTGTCAACATGGGCCTTTGATCGAGGGGTGGATTTTAGCGCATTAACCGCCATTGGACATTACATGCAGTGCCTGCTAACAAGGCCATTGTGAAGGGCCTTAAAAAGTCCTATACAATGTTTACAATACAGTCTGAAGAGTTGCCTGGCAGCAGAATGTACACAATTAACCAGCGCCACGGCGTGCTCATTATGTGTGCGCAGAGCTGAAAGAATTCCAATTGTTCTTCAATGATAGCATTCTGTGAACTTTTTGACATGAGTAAAATAAGGGACCAGCACATAATAATATCCACCGTGGTGGCACAGCATTCTGCTAAGTACCCATTTCACAAACACAGGCGAAGATCTCTAAAGGGCCCTTCAGCTTTACTGACAATGTCAATGAGAGCCACACGGACTGGACGGGTGTTAATAGACCAGCTTTGTTACTTTGTGTAAACAGGCAATTCAATAAACGAGTAGGTAAATATATGAAGACTATGTGGGGTAAAAATAGATTTGCTGTCGAGTAGGGCTGGCCAGTGTGACGGTATATGCTGTAGAAACCTAACCCAGTTGTGCAATACCATTTATACCATCGATGATATATTTGCACAGTTATCAAAAGGCAGAACTACTTTACGTTATGTAGAGTGTGATGAAGAAACATGAAGTAATGTAAAAAGTCAGAGTGGAAGTAACTAATGCTGTGTTACATCCTGTCGAAATACTGCAGTTACGAGATGGCAACGCAGAGATTCTACTCGCACATTTACTATAAAACGCATGCAGAATATATATTTATACAATTAAATCGCAGCATTTTGCGCTTTAATAATCACACTGGGCCGTATAACTAACGTCTTAACCGGAGGTGAAAAACACAGAACGGAATAGCGTACATGACAATAGCAATCTGAGGTGTGGGTTGGCGCTGTTATGTCATCAACAAGGTGTTTCCTTCCACAGAACTGCCGCTCACTGGATGTTTTTTGTTTTTGGCACCATTTGGAGTAAATTCTAGAGACTTGTGTGTGTGAAAATCCCAGGAGATCAGCAGTTACAGAAATACTCAAACCAACCCATCTGGCACCAACAATCATCCAAGCGATTATCTAATCAGCCAATCGTGTGACAGCAGTGCAGTGCATGAAATCATGCAGATACGGGTCAGGAGCTCCAGTTAATGTTCACATCAACCATCAGAATGGGGAAAAAATGTGATATCAGTGATTTGGAGCGTGGTATGATTGTTGGTGCCAGATGGGCTGGTTTGAGTATTTCTGTAACTGCTGATCTCCTGGGATTTTCACACACAACAGTCTCTAGAATTTACTCAGAATGGTGCCATGGAATTGCAAATAGAAAAGCAATTGTTTTACTTTATTATTTTTATTGATACATTTAACCTTGTTAAATAGGCTAAAGAAATGTGTTCAATGGCATATTACCTATTTTTATTTGTATTATTGTTATTTTTATTTTATTTATTTTTTGTGGTATTGAAATTGGTATCAAGATTTTACTTGTATCGGTACCAACTACTGACATTTTGGTATCGTGACAACCCTAATTTCTGTGGCAACACATAATGCCACAATGGATCCATGTGCAGCTTTTTGTTGTTGTTGTTGTTGTTGATTACAGCACAGTATGTTTTTGCTACATATCTATTAAATCACCTTTATATGCTTTCGCAAAATGTTTTAAGAACAAAGAAAGAGCTCCTGGTAACAGTGGCATAATAACATCAAACACAAATATTATGTGTTTACCACCTTTAACTGTTGAGGCCGCTGGCATATGGGTTCTGTTTTACATGACGTCACGACTGTCAAGTCAGAGATATCATAGAATTCTGAGATTATAACTTGGAAGTAGAATTTATGCAAAGACATGAACACATTTTACAAGTCAGAATCTACTAATTATGGAAATTCCTCATGATGTGAACACACCATTCAGTTTGCATAAATAAAGAATTCAATTGATGTGCGAATATCAGCTTTTTAAAAACAACTCTGAATGGGGCTCATCCAATTAAAATTTGAAATGTAGCTTTCATTTGTAAATTATTTTATGTGATGTATTATCAAAAAATAGGCATGACCACAAGGTTATTTAATATATATATAAAAAAAATTCACATTGAATTTCCTGCTTATATATTGTAATACACTATACAGTATTTAATACAGTACATTCTGAATTTCCTGTGGAACACATGCAATGGACGAGGAATTATGTAGCTCAATGGAAAGCAACTAAACTATAACTATTATAATTTATTCATGCTAAATGGTGTAAAAATAGATTTGCTGTGGAAATAACTGATTGTTGAGTAGAGCTTGGCAGTATGAAATATGTGAACTGGTATAGAGTTTGCCGTACATATATTTGCACAGTTATCAGTGGGCAGTACTGCTTTATGTTATTTACAAGTAAGAGTGATGAAGAAACGTGGAGTAATGTGAGAAATACAGAGTGGGATGGAGTTGTTTACAGTTGCCAAGCAACATTGCAAGTTAATATTTTAGGTTGCATTAATTTAGAGTTCAGTTAATGTGCGGTGAATGGTGTGCAAATATCGATATTTTACAATGGCTTTGAATGTGGCACCTATGTGCCTTTCATTTGTAAAGTATTTAATTTGCTGTATTATCTAAAAAAAAAAAAATAGGCATCTCCACATGGTTATTTAATAGTATATACAGTTGTGCTCAAAAGTTTGCATACCCTTTGAGAATTGGTAATACAGTATATGTACCATTTTTAAAGAAAACATGAGTGAGCAGGCAAAACACATTTCTTTTATTTCTTATGGGATTCATATTCAACTGTAGGTTATAACAGAATGGCACAATCATAAAACAAAACATGGCAACAAAGAAAAAAATGAAATGACCCCTGTTCAAAAGTCTGCATACCCTTAGTTCTTAATACTGTGTATTGCCCCCTTTAGCATCAATGACAGCGTGCAGTCTTTTGTAATAGTTGTCTATGAGGCCCCAAATTCTTGCAGGTGGTATAGCTGCCCATTCGTCTTGGCAAAATGCCTCCAGGTCATGCAAAGTCTTTGGTCGTCTTACATGAACCACACGTTTGAGATCTCCTCAGAGTGGCTCGATGATATTAAGGTCAGGAGACTGTGATGGCCACTCCTGAACCTTCACCTTTTTCTGCTGTAACCACTGGAGGGTCAACTTGGCCTTGTGCTTAGGGTCATTGTCGTGCTGGAGCGTCCCATGCGCAGCTTTCATGCAGAAGAATGCAAAATGTCTGCCAGTATTTTCTGATAACATGCTGCATTCATCTTGCCATCAATTTTCACAAGATTCCCCGTGCCTTTAGAGCTCACACACCCCCAAAACATCAGTGAGCCACCACCATGCTTCACAGTGGGGATGGTATTCTTTTCACTATAGGCCTTGTTGACCCCTCTCCAAACATAGCGCTTATGGTTGTGACCATAAAGCTCTATTTTGGTCTCGTCACTCCAAATTACAGTGTGCCAGAAGCTGTGAGGCGTGTCAAGGTGTTGTCGGGCATATTGTAACTGGACTTTTTTATGGCACTGGCGCAGTAAAGGCTTCTTTCTGGCAACTCGACCATGCAGCTCATTTTTGTTCAAGTATCGTCGTATTGTGCTCCTTGAAACAACCACACCATCTTTTTCCAGAGCAGTCTGTATTTCTCCTGAGGTTACCTGTGGGTTTTTCTTTGTATCCCGAACAATTCTTCTGGAAGTTGTGGCTGAAATCTTTCTTGGTCTATCTGACCTTGGCTTGGTATCAAGAGATCCCCGAATTTTCCACTTCTTAATAAGTGATTGAACAGTACTGACTGGCATTTTCAAGGCTTTGGATATCTTTTTATGTTCTTTTCCATCTTTATAAAGTTCCATTACCTTGTTACGCAGGTCTTTTGACAGTTCTTTTCTGCTCCCCATGGCTCAGTATCTAGCCTGCTCAGTGCATCCACGTGAGAGCTAACAAACTCATTGACTATTTGTACACAGACACTAATTACAATTTAAAAAGCCACAGGTGTGGGAAATTAACCTTTAATTACCATTTAAACCTGTGTGTGTCACCTTGTGTGTCTGTAACAAGGCCAAACATTCAAGGGTATGTAAACTTTTGATCAGGGCCGTTTGGGTGATTTCTGCTATCATTTTGATTTAAAAAGGAGCCAAACAACTATGTGATAATAAATGGCTTCATATGATCACTATCCTTAAATAAAAGACAGTTGTTTTGCATGATCAGTCATATTTTCAAAATCAATGCCAAAATTTCACAGTTTCTGCCAGGGTATGCAAACCTTTGAGCACAACTGTAAACTACAGATGCAGCATCCACCAAACATTGGTATCTGCTGATAAAAGCAATTCTATGCACTATCGTTTAAAAATATAATATAATTATATATAATTTCCTGCCACAAAGGGGCAGAAAATCGTGTTGGACATTTAGCCTATAACTCGTGCTTGTGTAATTAATTATTAGTTGTTTGAAACAAGGTAGCATAAATATCTGTATCGGCAGATTCTGGTTTTCCGAGCGTTGCGGTACCCTAGGATCTGATCTCCTATATCAGACATTTTTGCATCGGCTCCAGTGTGTTTATTTTCCCTTGTGGCACGACTACAAGCACATTGTGTCAGCAGAGTGAGAGACCCAATTTCAGATCCTATCTTCAAACCAGGAAATAATTGCGTTCGCATAATTAGTGATGAGTGTGATTTTGAGGTTTTATTTTTCCTCTAACATTAAATTTTTACTCCACTGATGGTTAGGTTTGGGGTTTGGGTTGGAGGGTACAGTTTATAAAATATGTATTCCCCTTCACTGTATTACAGCCTGTACAGCTGAAAACAACTCGCTTCACAACTCGCTTTTGGTGCCCCTCTGTGGACATTTCACCGCAGAAAATTGCGCTCACAGATGCACATATGTCCAATAACACTTACCACTTTGGCCACTGGGGGCAGTGTTTCAAATTTCGGTAAGCACAGACCGATTTCAGTTAAAGAAAAGTCAACCTACTCTTTACGATTTCACTGTGAGATCATTCTGAACCAGTATCAGCACACAAATTTTGTATTGGTGCATTGCTAATATAAATCATTTTTCATTATTTTAGAGTTTCCTGCTAAAATATTTTGATATATGCTGTTGCTTTGATACAAAATTACTCATACTGTGCTTTAAGATTTTGGTCATACCGCCCTCTCGTACTGTCATAATGATAGAAACAAGGCGTACTGACGTTTTAATGAGGAAAATCTCAATTTAATCATTGATTTGTCTGTGAAATAAAGACTGTAATATAATCTCCAGAGGAGAGTTTATGAAAGTATTGCAACTGACTTGCGACAGTCTCACTGTCTTTCCCTTAAAGCAAATGATAAAAAACGAATTTTCAGCAGATAACCAGTTTACACATGAATATTTCAAAAGACATCAGCACTGTTGATGTTGTGATTGTCAGGTTTTGATGCAAAAAAGATGCTCAATAAAACACGTTTGTCATTAATGAGCAATATTTTCCAGTCTCTTTATATACTCTGGAGAAAATGTCTAGTATGTTGTAAATATTTAAATGACATGCATGGGCCCCAGGAGTGTTACGCAAAAAGTTGTTTTGTTTTATGCAAATATACAAGTCAGATTATAGTCTATAGGACTATAGGATCTCATTTTACCAAATCTCTCAGAGCATCTTTCCAAGTCTTGCCTTTCTGTGCAAAGCCAATTTCGACCAAATTAAACACTTAGGAAATATTCACAGGGTTGATCTGCATGTCTGTCTGTCTGTCTGTCTATCCAAGGCCTATATAACCTTCAAAATCCAAGACATTTTCTGACTTTTTTCAGACAAAGATCTGTCAAGATGGCAATGTTTGTCCTGATGAAATTTCCTGGATTAGTTTGTTACATATTTTGACTAATTTAATTATGTTTTCAGTTGCAGTACTCTCATCTTTTCAACCCTTTTAAACCCTGCTAAATCATGAATCACAATTTGAAGTTCGTAAACCATGCACTAAATCTGAATAAACCCATTGCTAATGCAAGTCTGTGAATAAACAAACCATAACCAATAATTAATAAAGAAATCAGTAAACAAAATCTAAGTTGCAATTTTCTTTTTTCTTGTGATTCAAAAAAAACAAAAAAAACAAACAAAAAAAAAAAAAAAAATATATATATATATATATATATATATATATATTTTTTTTTTTTTTTTTTTAATTGAAAATGAAATCCGCTAAATTGGATAGCAGTTTCCAATGTCACATAATGGAAAAATTTAAAAATAAATTATATATATATATATACATATATATAGAGAGAGAGAGAGAGAGCGAGAGAGAGAGAAATGATAATGTACGATCAGCTGGTCAAAAAATAACTTCTAATAAATACATGTAATTTAAATGCCTAATGGCTAAATATAAAGTTTTAGCAAAATAAATATTAAAAAAGTGATCAGGACCCCAGCTTATTACATAGCTACCAAATAAATAAACGAATAGGTCTGAAAAATTGATTTGAGTTCAAATAATTTTATTATGTACAGTAGCTATGCAGAAAATCGTTGCTTGGGACAACGGTTATTTTTGTTTAGCTGTAATTATACAACAATATTTGACCGCAGAATGCTGCAAGTGTCCAATCAGAGTCATCTATTCAAGAGAGCCATGTAATAATGATCAATATTTCACAGTAAATGAACAAAATCAACTTATTTGGAAATATAAACATGAGATATGAACATGAAATATGGCGTACTACATGCCGAAATGTGCAGTATTCAACAGAGCACACAAGTGCACAGTATACTGTATCCCATGATGAAATGCGCTCGTTACATAAGGCATTTTGCTTCATTTGCGCTTTAAAAAAAAAAAAATAGTAGGCAGTATAAGTAGCAAGCTAGTAATCCAAACAGCCCTACACACATCCATACTCTCTCTCTCACGGAGTAGCTGAGAGAGAGAACGTCTTCCTGTGCGACAGATGTACACACATGTAAACACACTGCTTTCAAAGCAGTAACAAACTTGCAGCTGCTGCTGTTTGCATGTACGATGTGGCCTCCGGCGAGAAGATGGAGCCTTCAATTTGAGCACAATAGCCGAGGCAGGAAGGTAGGTAGGGCAACAATGCAGAAATCGCAAAATGTTTTTGTTTACACAGTGCAAATGAAGCGAGACAGCAAAGAGAAAGGAGGTGGAGGAAGTTGTCAGAAAAGATCTGTGCATCTACGGAAGGAAACTGAATGTTTCTCAGTTACAGCTGAAGGCAGGAGAATGCAGTCCAGGCCAGTTGCATGCTCACTTTAACGTGTATGCTTTAGACGCAGTAAAGTTTAAAAGCTTCTGCTGTTTAGCCGGGAAAGATTCTTACAAAGGCTGCCATTAGATTACAACATTTTATCGAGTTACTTACATGACACGCTGATTAATTGCATACAGTGCATCCGGAAAGTATTCACAGCGCTTCATTTTTTCCACATTTTGTTATGTTACAGCCTTATTCCAAAATGGATTAAATTCATTATTTTCCTCAATTCTACAAACAATACCCCATAATGACAATGTGAAAGAAGTTTGTTTGAAATCTTTGCAAATTTATAAAAAATAAATAAATAAATAAATAAAAAAATCACATGTACATAAGTATTCACAGCCTTTGCTCAATACTTTGTTGAAGCACCTTTGGCACCAATTACAGCCTCAAGTCTTTTTGAGTATGATGCTACAAGCTTGGCACACCTATTTTTGTGCAGTTTCTCCCATTCTTCTTTGCAGGACCTCTCAAGCTCCATCAGGTTGGATGGAGAGCGTCAGTGCACAGCCATTTTCAGATTTCTCCAGAGATGTTCAATCGGGTTCAAGTCTGGGCTCTGGCTGGGCCACTCAAGGACATTCACAGAGTTGTCCCGGAGCCACTCCTTTGTTATCTTGGCTGTGTGCTTTGGGTCGTTGTCCTGTTGGAAGATGAAACTTCGCCCCAGTCTGAGGTCCAGAGCGCTCTGGAGCAGGTTTTCATCAAGGATGTCTCTGTACATTGCTGCATTCATCTTTCCCTCGATCCTGACTACTCTCCCAGTTCCTGCCGCTGAAAAACATCCCCACAGCATGATGCTGCCACCACCATGCTTCATTGTAGGGATGGTATTGGCCAGGTGATGAGCGGTGCCTGGTTTCCTCCAGACATGACGCTTGCCATTCAGGCCAAAGAGTTCAATCTTTGTTTCATCAGACCAGAGAATTTTGTTTCTCATGGTCTGAGAGTCCTTCAGGTGCCTTTTGTTCAAACTCCAGGCGGGCTGTCATGTGCCTTTTATTGAGGAGTGGTTTCCATCTGGCCACTCTACCATACAGGCCTGATTGATGGAGTGCTGCAGAGATGGTTGTTCTTCTGGAAGGTTCTCCTCTCTCCACAGAGAAACGCTGGAGCTCTGTCAGAGTGACCATCGGGTTCTTGGTCACCTCCCTGACTAAGGCCCTTCTCCCCCGATCACTCAGTTTGGCCGGGCGGCCAGCTCTAGGAAGAGTCCTGGTGGTTCCAAACTTCTTCCATTTACGGATGATGGAGGCCACTGTGCTCATTGGGACTGTCAATGCTGCAGAAATTTTTCTGTACCCTTCTCCAGATCTGTGCCTTGATACAATCCTGTCTCGGAGGTCTACAGACAATTCCTTGGACTTCATGGCTTGGTTTGTGCTCTGACATGCACTGTTAACTGTGGGACCTTATATAGACAGGTGTGTGCCTTTCCAAATCATGTCCAATCAACTGAATTTACCACAGGTGGACTCCAATCAAGTTGTAGAAACATCTCAAGGATGATCAGTGGAAACAGGATGCACCTGAGCTCAATTTTGAGTGTCATGGCAAAGGCTGTGAATACTTATGTACATGTGATTTTTCCGTTTTTTATTTTTAATAAATTTGCAAAGATTTCAAACAAACTTCTTTCATGTTGTCATTATGGGGTATTGTTTAAAGAATTTTGAGGAAAATAATGAATTTAATCCATTTTGGAATAAGGCTGTAACATAACAAAATGTGGAAAAAGTGAAGTGCTGTGAATACTTTCTGGATGCACTGTATAATTGCATATATCAATATTTGCTGAGAAAAGCCCCCAAATAAGGCATTCAATGTGTAATGTGTAAAACACAGAATAGACATTAGAAAAAGTGTCTTAAAGCTCAATCGGCAGCATTTGTGGCATAATGTTGATTACCACAAAAAATGATTTCCACTCGTCCAAGCAAAAGTTGTAGTTACAGTAAGGCACTTACAATGGAAGTAAACGGGGCCAGTCCATTTAAACATTTAAAAATGCACAGTTATACACAAAGTATAGCCACAAGATGTAAACATTATACATGTTAGCTTGAATTTAGAGTGTTATGGCGTTCTCCAGATTACATAGCGGTGTAACAACGTAACGTAATATTGGATATAACTTCACAGATAAAGTTAGTGAGCAACTGTGTCTACTTGTGGCTATACCTGAAAAGCAGTGTGCATTTTAATGTTAAAATGTTTTTCCCTTTTTTTTTATTAATAAACTAAAAACACATCAAACTTATTATCAGTGGTAATCAATATTATGCCACAAATGCTGAGCGCTCTTGCCTTTCAAAGTATACTCTTCTGACCGCGAGACCATACGGACGTGTTCAGCAATTACTTTGTGATATTCTTTAGCACAGTCAACACAAGGTGCATTCACAGACATGGATTGTCTGTGTGTTCAGATAAACTGGGCCACACACAGACAGTCTGTGCATACTGTTCTGACGACAAAGTTTAGACGCAGAAAGACACAGTATACTTTGCCCTTAACAATGGGATGTTGAGGGACATAATGTACACTTAAAAAAATAACTCTTTGGCTGAACTTGATTCAATCATGGACAGGGGTTCCACATGTTTGAAATTAGTTTTCATAAATTAAAATTACCATGTAATTCCAACTTAAATACTTTAAGTAGAGGCAACCTGACTGAATCAAGTGAACCCAACAAACTTTAACATGTCAAAATAACTCAAATAAAACTATTTTTTATGATATGCTAGCTAGTGACAGGAAATGTTTGTATGCACTGAAAAAATGAGTTTGTGGAGAAGTAAAAATAGCAGAAAAGATTAAGCACATTTTACACTGAATAAGTCAGTTTAAGCATGAACTTGAAAATATTAAGTAAATTCTACATTTTTACTCCAAATGTAAAAATGAATGCAAGGTTAAAAATGTAACTTGTAAATAAATATTATTTATGATTGTTTGTTATCTCTGCAATGTGTCATCATGTATCAGTCCTAAAGTAGAAAATCTTGTCATAATTATTTGCTAATTTGAGTAAATTTCACAGGTAAATAAAATGAGTCAATTTTACTTTTCGGAGCTGGCGTTCCCAGCATGCACCAGGCTTGAAGAATTCATTGGCTTGCATGGTTTCACTGTTTCAAGTTGATTTACACCGTTTTTATTGTTGATTTTGTTGTTATGTTTGGTAACTTCTTGTTTTGTGAAGCCTGGAGTTCATTTTCTCCGCATAATTACCTGTTTATGATCTGGTAAGTAATTATCTGTTGATTGTTACCGTCATCGTGTTTTGTGCACGAATTGTTCAGGACTACATGCGCAGCTCTGAATATTGTTTCTACTGCCGTTTAAGCAAGGTGATGGTGTCTAATAGATGCATAGCATGCATTAAACTTCCCTGAAGGCTTCCGTGTGTCATGTGGTTATGATTATGTCGAAAAAAGCATTGAAATGTTGTACACTTTTAAAAGCATGGCTTAATTCAGGGCTACACTGCTTGAGCAAAATGTACAAATAAAGAGTGAGTAAAATTAACTTGAAAGAGAGTATTGCAAAGTAAACTTTATTTGAAAATATGGTCTGTTAAATTTACTAGCAATTTCTGGATGGACAAGTTTTTTTTGTTTTGTTTTTTTTTTTTAAAGTAAATCCCACTTACACTTTTTTTTTCAGTGTGCTAAAGACATGCTGGTGGGAAGCACTACTGAGTTTAACTTGGTAGTGGTTGGCACAGCAATTGCTCAGTGGATAAAGCAATATGTAAAATACTCCAAATGTACTGGTCCTTAACTTCAGCTCAAGCTCCACTCTTCACCATGATGGTAACCCCCAAAACTACAACAGAACAGAAATTCTTCTAAATCTCAACTTAAAAAAAACTTCAAACACTAACAAGTCTCCCCTTTATGTTCATCTTGCACAAAGACTCATAAAATAACACTTAATTTTAACATTTACTCTCCCCGTCGAGTCCCATGTAAGAAACTAGAACTAAAAATATGTATCATGTTGTCCCAATGCAAATGGTTGAAGTTGACAAGACACTGTTTTTAATGGAATCAAATTATTTTAAGTTCCCTTGGGTACATTCATTTTTTTAATAATATGAACATGAGAGGATTGAGTAAAACTGATGATAATGAAAGTTCACTTTTTAGAGTGTAAAAAAGTTAACATGTTAGCAACACCAAGGTCATAGGTTCGATTTCCAGGGAACACAGAAACTGATTAACTGTATACCTTTAATTTCACTATAAGATGCTTTGAATAAACAGAAAATCGTGCATGTGTATATACAGTATATGTGTGCATGGAGTGATGCACATGTGTGTGTTTGCACATTGGCAGGTAATAGTGATATATAGCAGCTTTGGTAGCCTGTGGGGGAGGCTAAAGCTTTCTTCTTCATTTATTTTCTCTGCACACGCAGCAAGGACAGCTGTATCATGTCAGACGAATCATTTAGGACTGATTTGTGGCCTGCTTTCCTCTTAGCTGCCGTGTAGGTTAAAGCTCCTGGATTTTCTTAAACATCCTTGGTTTTCTAAACCAATGGTTCTTAACTGGTTTCGCTTCACAACCCAGATTTTACATTAGATATGATGTGGCGTCCCAACACAGTACCAAAATAAACCGATAAACAGCAAACGGATAGTCCTGTCCCATAGCCGATGCATTGTTGAGTTGGTTGGGCTGTTGGGCCAGCGATGTTTTGAAAGCACTGCAGAGCCACGGTGTTTACAGCTTTTGGAGGAATCAACCTACAGGTGGATTACTTATAGTTGCCCCTGCATATTAAACTGAGATAAGAGAACGTTTTTTAACATCGAGAAATCATCTTTAACATTTCAAATATATCATTATTTAGCTTGTTTGAAGGAATATTCCGGGTTCAATACAAGTTAAGCTTAATAAACAGCATTTGTGGCATAATGTTGATTACCACAAAAATGAATTTGGACTCTTCCCTCCTTTTCTTCAAAAAAAGCAAAAATGGAGGTTACAATGAGGCACTTACAGTGGGATTGAATGGGGCCAATTTTTGGAGGGTTAAAAGGCAGAAATGTGAAGATTATAGTTTTATAAATGACTGTAGGTGAGAGCGGGGCACAAACTAACACTTTTTGGTTCTCTTAAGTTTGTATGTTGTACTTGGGGTTCAAAATATTTTTTAAGAAATATTTCAAATATTTTTATGTCTTGTACAATTATGTGATCTTGTTCCGGGTATACAGTGTATACTTTTTTCACCATCTACATGGAACGTGGCCCCACATGTGGGGCATGTTGTAACAGGTGAGGGGCAGGGTTGTGCAAAATTCAGAATTTCAGAATGAACTCCCATTTGATTCATGAGTTTGAATTGACACCCCACAGGAATTTGAATTGGAATCTGGGAATGATAGGAGGTGGAATTTATTGAATTGCAATTCAAAGAAATTCAACACAGTCATACTACACAATTTCATTAGTCGAAGACACATTTTGTGACAAATAATTGTTTTTATTTTTGACCAAGAATGCTAAATTATTCCCTTATAGGTATAATTAATTTTTTTGTAACTTAAAGACAACAACAATTCTCTCTCTAAAAAGAAAAAAGAAAAAAAAGAAAAACATTTAATTAATTAATTAAAAAATAAAACTAACATAGCCATCAAAAGATTTTATTTTTGCTGTACAGCACCAGAAATGGTCCACCTTATTGTTTTCAGATAACATCATGAAAATAAATTCAAAATTTGAATCTCTTGATTGTTTAATATATTGAACAAATTAAAGCATTCCTGAAAATCAAGTGTTCTTCCAGCATGGTCCATAAAATGAACATATATTCAATATTGTGAAATAAATGAAATACAAATGTATATAGGTGGCATTTTAAACATGATTACAAGTTATTATATTTACTATTCTTACTATACTATTTCTTAATTCTTAATGTTTGTAGAACGTAAACATTTTGTATTTAGTTGAATTAATCCACTTCATTTTAATTAAATTAACTGAACTTAGAATGTCTACCTGCCATGACTTTTACTTATTAGCTGTACATATTACATATTCATTTTACAGATTTAACAAATACTTATTTAAATTAAGTAACAAACAAACATATAAAGCATTTTAAAAAGACATCGACACTTGGTACATTAAACATGACAAGGGTAGCAATCAACAAATTGATCATTTTATTTGAGAAACATATTCATTCTGACATCACAAAACAACAAGTTACCTATCGTGACAACAGAAACAACAACAACAATGTACTGTAAATAAAACCATGCAAATGGCCAAACAATGCAGCCATGTTATTTATGCCCCAGTGCATGCTGGGAAGAGGGTAAATGGAACTGAACCACATAAGCATTTTGTGTAGGCCAGTTTAATTTCAAATACATGCATGAATCCAACTCCCTGCTATTTGTTCCTGAAAGTTACCAAGCAAATAAATAAATGAATAATTTTTTTTTTTTTTTTAAATAAAATAAAAAATAGTATAAGTAGAATTAGTACACCTTTCAATGCTTTTTCAGGTTTACTTAATATATGATTTTTTATAGTGTAATATTTCTAGAAATACCCTATTTGTTATGCATATGATATGATAACATAAAAAAAAAAATGCGTTAAGTGTTTTTTTTTTTAAAAACTTAAAAAACAGGCTTTCTTTGAATCTCATTCTATTTTAATTGTACTTCTTTTATTCAAATTCAATCCAAATGCAGGAATTGAACTGGAATTTAATTGGGATTCTTCATTCAATTCTATATGGTGCACAGCCCTGTTGAGGAGCACATTGTAACATGACCATATGACAGCTTAAAATCCCCCTCTACCAACTGTATCTTATGTAATAAAAATATATAGAAGATAAACTAAAATATTATGTCAATAAAAGCCATTTATTAACTGTCATATTATAGCAGTAATTTTGACACTTGACCATGCCACAGCATTGGCTGAAATAGTGCATTCGTGTAAATTACATACAATATGTGACTGCATGGATTTGCATATAGTTTGTTCTAATTGGGGTACATTGCAATGCAGTGTTACAACGTGCCCCGCCAGCACAACTGGGATTTAAACCTGGCTAGTCGCTTCTGTCGGCAAGCTAAGAATGAAAAGACTATGCGAGACGCTAGCTAACAGATTGGAGATTAAAATGAAAGTTTTCCTCATTTTAAATAAACACTAAAAACAGAGATGAAAATGAACTTGCATGTGAATTTTTACTTTTGCTACTGTAAATGAACTTTTGGCAATATTTCCAAAGTGTTTTTTTTTTTTTTTTTTTTTGCTGCATGTTTTTCTCTGCACAGCGTTGTTATGGCAACAAATAAACAAATATAGTTTCATCTTTTGAGTGGGTGTGGAAAAGTTTACACCATGTGTGTTACAACTAGCCCCGTGTTAGTTTGTGCCCCGCTCTCCCCTACTTAAGTACAGTTTTTGAATATTTCTACTTTACTCAAGTATAAATATTTCTGTCCCATCCATCCAACCATCCATTTTCAAAAGCCGAAATATTTCTTCTGACTTTTCACTTCACTATATTTGAAGAGAAAATGAATACTTTTGTCTGATGTCCGATTGGCAAATGAGTTGAAACTTTTGATCAATTCGATTTTTTTTAAATGACAAAATGATAAGAAAACCGGTCTGGGCCTCGTTTCCCACAAGCATTGTAAGCCTAATAGATGATAGAATCCATCTTACAATTCATCTTAGTTTTGCAGCCCGTTTCCCAAAGCCATCGTAACTTAAGTAGTACATGAAAATGCTCGTAGATTTACGAGTGCTCTGGAGTAATCGTGCAGCGCTAAGAGCATCGTAAGGACTCAGACTTATTCAGTCTCCTGCAGGACACATGCAAAATTACAGGTTATACAATTTAAATACCTAGCTACACTTTGTGCTGAGACTTTAATATCAGGATATATCAGGATATCAGGATAAATTAAAATCAAATACGTCAATGACTTGCTGCCATGCATGAAAATTGTCCATATATTGGCTCATCTTCCTTGTCTCCTCTTCCTCTCTGAAAGCTAAAGGTGCTATATGTGAAAATATATTTTATAATTTCTAGCATGGTAAATTAAAAATATTCATAAAGTTACACACAGATATAATGAAGTTACAATGACAAGCAGCAGTACGGTCACATTTCAGCACTTCACGTTTATGGACAGCGACTCTCTTAAGTAGCACTTAAAGCATGTCCACGTACATTCATGTTAAGTGCAGTTAACATGAAGAAACGCACTGAAAAAATTATGAACATTCTTAAAATCACTCGTAGAAAATGCTCTTAACCACTAAGACCAGTCGTTATTGGGAAACAAGGCCCTGAAAGTTACGTACAAATATAATGAAGTTACAATTACAAGCAGCACTACAGTAACTTTTCAGTACTACACGTAGCCGGACAGCGACTGTCTTAAGTAGCACTTAAAGCCTCATAAGTTCTTGTTAAGTGCAGTTAACATGAAGGAAACGCACTCAAAAAATAATGAACGTTCTTAAAATCGCTTGTAGAAAACGGTCTTAACCAGTTGTTATTTGGAAACTAGGCCCTGAACGATTGTTTCACAAGTCAGATCGCGAATCTGAATTCAAATCACAAGGGGATAGGGTTGATCAATGACCGAAAGAAGTACTGCTGGCCATCGTACAAGGAATAATATATATATATATATATATATATATATATATATATATATATTTATACCAGTTTAATCTGATTGATATGGAAATTACCGCAAAACAGCATAGAATTCATTTAAACAATAACATCAATAATTTTACTATGTATAAGTTTATACAACAGTTAGTTCGGGTCCTCTAAAATAGTCTCACTCTGTTTGCTTTGAATCCGAACACAAGATCATAGTCTTAGAGACCCGGTTTCTAATTGTGTAGTTTACCTGTATGTTTTCCAACGTGATTTTTGTCACAAATAGGAAAGGAGCGGATTTCCAAGGGCAAAGATCTGACTCCATGCACTCTGTGAATGTAAATGACCTATTTACATTCTAACTATCGACCATAAGACTGCTGTCTCAGCACACTTTGTCATAGCTGGGGATTATTGATACCACAAGGTGTTTTCAGTTCACAATCTAATTTTTATTCAAAACAGCGGGCTGAAATAGAAAATGATGAGCTCAGGGCAAGTTATTTAAGAAGACAACAGGAAATGAAGTGTTTAGATTTGAGGATGTGCGACATGTTCATCAGAGCCTCTGCGCGTGTGAGAGAGAGAGAGAGTGAGATTTTATGTGCTATGAGAACTGAGTTTTTATACTGTATATCAGATGACATCACTTGTTTGCATGGTGTTTGAAAAAATAAAATGTAATGGGTAGTTGATGTATAATGTGGCCACAGACATTTTTTGTTTATTAATATTAAGATTTTAGGTTTTCAATTAGATGAATGTATAAAAGGAAAATATATCCCAACTGAAAACACACACACACACACACACACACACAACCAGCACCAGCATACTGTATGTTGTGTTTTGTATGGTGGTCCACAACATGTGGGTGTGCTGGTGTTCCAACTAGGGTTGCAAAATTCCAGGAATTTTCAAAGTTGGAAACTTTCCATGGGAATTAACGGGAATATATGGGAATTAACGGGAAATAATGGGAATAAACTGGAAATTTGCAAAATTGCAAGTTAGCCTATAACAGGGAACTTAAATGTAGTCGAAAAAAACAAACATCTTGCAGCATAATCTTGGTTAAAACAACCAGATTTAATGCAAATTCAGTTGAATTTCTACCCTGCGCATTCCTCAATCACATGCACACAGCACACTACTTACTGCAGGCTACTTATGGGGCTTTTCCACTGCACGGTACAGCTCAACTCGACTCTGCTCGCGTTTTGGGGGTTTTCCACTGTGGATAGTACCTGGTACCTGATACTTTTTTTAGTACCACCTCAGTCGAGGTTCCAAGAGAGCCGAGCCGAGCCGATACTAAATGTGATGTCAAAACCCTGCAGATCACTGATTGGTCAGAGAGAATCGTCACTACCAACGTCACTAGATTTGCGACATGGGACATCAACCCGCTAGTTTTAAAGTTAGCAACAGTGATAGCATTATCATTTGTTCACGCAACTTTCGAATTGTAAAAAGAAATGGCTGTGTGCAAAACCACACCGTGGTCAATAAACGAGGTGCAGACATTCCTCTCGTTAGCGACGAACGAAACGACGCTTAACGAAAAAGTCTTTCAGGAAGTGTCTCAGCTGTTGGCCGCACACGGCTACCACCAGACCTACCAACAGTGAAGGGAAAAGTTAAAAAAACTTAAAAGTGACTACAGAACCATCATGGACCACAACAGCAGTGGTTCAAAAAGAAGAAAGTGGAAGTGGTTCGACCAAATGGACGCAATCTATCGCACTAGACTGGCGAGCAATGGGAGGGAGAGTGCCCTGGACTCTGTGTTGTTGGAGTCCACGATGGAGGATGGTACATTTTGTTATGTTAACTCTATATTCTGCTCGAAAGCTTCACTTTATTTAGTTGACCAGCTACTGGAAAGCTTGCTTCTAAAACAACCAGGCCAATTTAACTGTTACACTTAACAGTTCCTCTGTTCTCAGGCGGCCGGTCTCCTCCGTCCCCCGGCGGATGGCCGCGGCTGCTCCATTGGGGTGGATGGTAGTGGCAAGGACTCTACTATGGCGCATCCCTCGTCCTTCCCGGGTTTCGGCACCAGTGTAACACATTCGATGGAAAGGACGAGGCAAGAACCGGCTTGATAACATAAATAATAGTTTAATGATAAACTTAACCAAAAAGACAAACACACACAGGTGTCGGACAGCTGTCTGTAACTCTCTCTCTGTCGCACTGCCGTCTCCGGTCGGCCTTATCCCTCTCGGGCTTAATCAGCCTTATTAGGGGCCGGGTGTGCGGAATCACGACCCGGCCCACCCTCTGCCCTGCCACATTAACCTTTTCTGTGTAGAGTTATATCCAATTTTATAGCTTTGTTGCCATGACTATGTAATGTCAACAAACCCTAAAACGACTGTAAAAACAAAGATTTAAACAACTTTACAGCGCAAATATTACTCAAGTTTTAACAGAAGAATTAATGTAAGTGCTTTTATTGAATTATAAGCTTCACATTTCTGCCATTAAACCCTTAAAAACCTTTAAAAATTGGCCCCATTGACTTCCATTGTAAGTGCTTCACTGTAACCTCAATTTTTGCTTTTTTTAAAGAAAACGAGGGACAAGTCAAAATTAATTTTTGTGGTAATCAGCATTATGCCACAAATGCTGTTGACTGAGCTGAACTTGTATTGGACCCGGAATATTCCTTTTAAATTGTCCTGCAGTGTGAAACTAATTTGTCAAACTTCACAAATGTCAGCTTTCCAATAGTAGGCTATTTAAGGTCGACTACTCAAGCAATGACAAGTTTTGATACATTAAAGTTGAATATACTGTAAGTCGCTTTGGACAAAAGCATCTGCCAAATGCTAATACTTATACTTAACTATATATTTTTAACTAATATTATAATTTTATGTTATAATATTAATACTAATATTAATAATTTATATATATATATATTTAACTAATATGTTGCATTCCTATATATTAACAGGTCTCTGCAGCTATCCTGAAAATGGTGTTTGACCAAATCCATAAAGCATTTTCCTTAGATTCCTTATACCAGGAGAAAATTCTTAGTAAAGCCTAAGGTTGCTTTACAAATAATGTACATCAATCAACTGTATAACAGTAATGAAAGTCACCATTTCAGAATAATGAAGAATTACAAAATGCATGCATCACAGAAATTAGACATCTTAATTGTCATAAAAATAATGTCGCAATGCAAAAAAAAAAAAAAAAAAAACATTTTATGGTTAGTAAAAATAAACTTCCGTTTTTTTCTTTTTTGGTGCAATATAATATGTATATTTGTTTATTTATATACACATTTTCCCTTTTGCTTTTTGCCTTGAAATGTGACCTGGACAGGTTTTCACCCCAATTGCAATCAAAGATCTTCCACTTACATTAGCTCTACACAGACGTTTTAAGAAGAAGAAGAAGTTTTATTGCCAAGTATGCTTATACACAAAGGAATTTGTCTTGGTGACAGAAGCTTCCCGTGCACAGAGAAAAACAACAAGACACAGATAATAAAGTAAAAATATATATATTTAGCTCTGGAAAAAAATTAAGAGACCACTGCAAAATTATCAGTTTCACTGAATTTACTATTTATAGGTATGTGTTTGAGTAAAATGAACATTTTTGTTTTATTCTATAAAGTACTGACAACATTTCTCCCAAATTCCAAATACAAATATTGTCATTTAGAGCATTTATTTGCAGAAAATGACAACTGAGATATAACAAAAAAGATGCAGTGTTTTCAGACCTCGAATAATGCAAAGAAAACAAGTTCATATTCATTTTTAATCAACACAATATTAATGTTTTAACTTAGAGTTCAGAAATCAATATTTGGTGGAATAACCCTGATTTTCAATCACAGCTTTCATGCGTCTTGGCATGCTCTCTACCAGTCTTTCACATTGATGTTGGGTGACTTTATGCCACTCTTTTTCAAGCAGCTTGGCTTTGTTTGATGGTTTGTGGCCATCCATCTTCCTCTTGATCACATTCCAGAGGATTTCAATGGGGTTCAAGTCTGGAGATTGGGCTGGCCATGACAGAGTCTTGATCCGGTTGTCTTCCATCCACACCTTGATTGACCTGGCTGTGTGGCATGGAGCATTGTCCTGCTGGAAAAACCAATCCTCAGAGTTGGGGAACATTGTCAGAGCAGGAGGAAGCAAGTTTTCTTCCAGGATAATCTTGTATGTGCTTGATTCATGTGTCCTTCTCAAAGACGAATCTGCCCAATTCCAGCCTTGCTGAAGCACCCCCAGATCATCACCAATCCTCCACCAAATTTCACAGTGGGTACGAGACACTGTGGCTTGAAGTCCTCCGAGGTCTCCATCTAACCATTAGAAGACCAGGTGAAGGATTGGTGATGATCTGGGGGTGCATCAGCAAGGCTGGAATTGGGCAGATTGCAGTGGTCTCTTAATTTTTTCTAGAGCTGTATATATATGATATATATATATATATATATATATATATATATATATATATATATATATATATATATATATATATACATACCGATCATCTACAACATTAAAACCACCTGCCTAATATCATGTAGGTCACCCTTGTGCTGCCAAAACAGCTCTGACCCATCAAGGCATGGACTCGACAAGACCTCTGAAGGTGTCCTGTGGTATCTGGTACCAAGACATTAGCAGCAGTTCCTTTAAATTCTGTAAGTTGTGAGGTGGGGCCTCCATGGATTGGACTTGTTGGTCCAAGATCCAAGGGAAGATTATCCTGCTGAAAGAGGCCACTGCCATCAGGGAATACCGTTACCATGAAGGGTTGTATGTGGTCTGCAACAATCTTTAGGTAGGTGGTATGTGTCAAAGTAACATCCACATGAATGCCAGGACCCAAGGTTTCCCAGCAGAACATTGCCCAGAGCATCACACTGCCTCCGCCGACCTGCCTTTTTCCCATGGTGCATTCTGCTGCCATCTCTTCCCCAGGTAAACGAAGCACACGCACACAGCTGTCCACATGATCTAAAAGAAAATGTGATTCATCAGACCAGGCCACCTTCTTTCATTGCTCCATGGTCCAGTTCTGACGCTCACATGCCCATTGTAGGTGCTTTCGGCGGTGGACAGGGGTTAGCATGGGCACTCTGACCAATCTGTGGCTACGCATCCCCATATTCAGCGAACTGCGATGCACTGTGTGTTCTGACACCTTTCTATCATGGCCAGCATAAAATTTTTCAGCAATTTGTGCTACAGTAGCTCTTCTGTGGGATCGGACTGGACGGGCTAGCCTTCGATCCCCACTTGCATCAGTGAGCCTTGGGCGCCCATGACCCTGTTGCAGGTTCACCGGTTGTCCTTCTTTGGACCACTTTTGGTAGGTACTAACCACTGCTTACCGGGAACACCCAACAAGACCTGCCGTTTTGGAGATGCTCTGACCCAGACGTCTAAACCATCACATTTTGGCCCTTGTCAAAGTCGCTCAGATCTTTACGCCTGCCCAATTTTCCTGTTTTTAACACATGAAATTCAAGAACTGACTGTTCACTTGCTGCCTAATATGTCCCACCCCTTGACAGGTGCCATTGTATTGATATAATCAATGTTATTCACTTCACCTGTCAGTGGTTTTAATGTTGTGGCTTATCAGTGTATATATATATATATATATATATATATATATATATATATATATATATATATATCTGTGTGTGTGTGTGTGTGTGTGTGTGTGTGTGTGTGTATATATGTATGTATGTATGTATGTGACCCTTATGTTAACTTATTGTCAAGAGCAATTGACCATTGGTATAGATTCTTTTATTATTATCATTATTATTATTATTGTTATCTTAGTTACAGTTCATTTGTCTTCTCCTTTCAAACACAGTAAAATCAGTCCATATAGCAAATAACAAATTGTAAAACCACAAAAGCTGATGGCCTAACTCAAGAATGTGAAGTATGCAAGCCAAAGTCAACCAATGCCAGCCAAAGGGGGCCAGTGAAATATAACATAATATTCTTCGATAAACTGTAACGCTTTAAAATTGGCAAATTGCACATATATGTATAAACAGGTCCACAAAATGCAAATGAGCTGTAATATACCTCCAAAAAGGCTTTTTGTGTGTGTGTGTTAAAGTGTTAGTTGTGTGCAAATCCCCCCTATGAAGAGAGTGCAATGGTTGCTTCTATAGTGGGAGGTGTTGTTGAGTGGAGGAGTCGCCGCAGATCAATGAACTGTGTGGAGCAGACGGGCTTGGCACACCGAGTACAGCGAGAGTTCTGTGGGATACATGCTGTTCATACTTCCGCAACATATATTTTGGTTCCCCGTCGACAAAGCGGGACTATATGACATCGCAGCTCGGTCTCTATGTTTGATAGAGCCAAATACACAACTTTACCCTTTAATCTCTCGGATAGTAGCACGCACAACAAGACTGAAACATTTGGAAGAAATTGTTTCGTCCGTCGGCGAAGATTCGCTAGTTGACGATGATTTTTGCGAATTCTGGCAACCCAGTGAGGACATCGCATAATCGTAAACAGGTACACATGTATACATTTCACTTTAACTGTGGCCTTCATTGTTGTTTGTTGTTGAAAGTGTGGAAGTGTGGGTTTAAAGTCGTATTTCAAGATTATTCGCGTAAATTAGTTGTTTGCGGAAACTGTTATGGCGTTTTCGCACTTTTAGAATAACAGTAACAATGTAACATGTGAATGGAACGTTCTGGGGAGGACTTGCGATGATTGACAGATGAAAGACTACTACTAGTGTCCTTTAAAGAACCCCATGAAACTAATGAATACATAAAAGCTGTCATTTCTTACGTGTTTTGTTACGTTAGCGTTTAATTCTGGTGTGTTAAAGCGCTCGCTCTCATTCACAATTTTATCACACTTCTTCCACCCCCTCCTAATCAAACCCGTCCCACCGGTTTATAAATAGGCCTGTATTTGATCAAGTTTTTACGTGTCTCATGCGCGTCACAACATTTTCTTCCGATGGGAATATTCATCCATAGCCCTTCCTGCTGTGCAGTTAATCCACTAAACCCAACCTGTAATGGTCAAAAGTCACAGTGCTGAATTAATGCATCCTGTGTGCTCTCAGATTACACTTTTCATTAAACTGGTCTCTAATCTCATTGCGTACATACATGTATTTCACGTGCATAATGGGAAAAACACATTATCATTACTGTAATGTTCATTATATTGAAATTGCAAAGTATTTGTACTCCATGGTAGTCTTTGTTGTAGCCTTTGATTTCAGTTAAAA
Source organism: Myxocyprinus asiaticus (assembly GCF_019703515.2). NCBI lineage: Eukaryota > Metazoa > Chordata > Actinopteri > Cypriniformes > Catostomidae > Myxocyprinus > Myxocyprinus asiaticus. The sequence continues at coordinate 48,730,028 of NC_059354.1, forward strand.
TAAAAATAAGTATTACAGTCATTTTAATGTTATACAGTAAAAAGTAATTTACAGTAATGAGAATCATCATTTAGATGAATGTGAATGACAAAAACTGAAAAGTAACACATCTGGTTGCATTATGGCAGTGAGAGATATGCTTAGTTGTCATGAAAGTAAATGTCTTGAAAACTATGGCTCTAAAAAGAGCCTTCATTTACTTCTGCACAGTATAGTTTCTTAGTTCTGTCATTTTGATTTTGGGGTGAAATGTGACCTGGACATGTTTTTGTGACTTTCACCCTTTTAAAGGTGAGGATTTGTGGGGGAAATCTGCTTATTCGTGATGAAAATAGGGTCACACAATGCAAAATAATTCAATTAAATAATAAAAAAAATAGAATTATTATTATTTTATTATTTTTTTTTTTTTGATGCAAAACATAATTCCCTTAGCTCTTCCGTTCTGGTTTTGGGGTGAAATGTGACCTGGACATGCTTCTGTGATATTCACACTTTTACAGGAGAGAAATTTGGGAAAATGTGCTTATTCGTCATGAGAATAATGTCACATAATGCAAAAAATTAAATTAAAAATGAAAGTTTTTTTTTAACGAAGCATAATTCCTTAGCTCTATTTATATGGAGTAAAATGTGTCCTGGACATGTTTTCGTGACTCTTTTGCAGGTGAGAATTTTGGGGAAAAGTGCTTAATCGGGCAAAAATAATGTCACAATCACGGCTGGTACTAAGATGCGATTTTTGGGAGTGTATTTTAATCTTTAGGGTGGGCAAGTGGTTGTCTCTTCATTGGAGCGGGAGAGGGGTGTCAGAAGTTTTTTTGGGGTGGGGGGGCACAAGGACAATCTGAGGAGGCAATGTGCCCCCCAATACCCCGCCATGGTCACAATGCAAAACAAACTTAATGATCCAAAAATAATTTTCTTCTGATTTTGCACTGGAAACCCTAATAATTTGACTCTACTCAATTAATTGGTTAAACTCATTCCCTCATTTGAATTGAGGAATGGCGTCTCCAAAACTTGTGTAATTAAGTTGGTGTTCATAAAGTATGAACATAACTATTGACGTTAAGGTAACTAGATGCAAGTAGACAACTCAGATTTGCTATTTAAATGTTGTTGTTGTTTCAACTTAATAAGTTTTATTGAATGAACTCAAATTTAGTTCATACAATAACACAGCTTAAAAAATGAAGAATGATTGATGTCAATCGTCAAATAAACTTATTTATACACTGAAATGCATATTTTATATGCACTCATGCACAAGGAGAACTGAGAGTGCTAACTGGGTTTAACTTAACCAAAGATAACCCGGTGTCATCACACGAAACAACTATTTGCAATAAATCAACATAAATTATACTACAAAAGCGCTAAGAGCTCTATGAACTCTTAATAACAACTATTTAAATAACTATTTAAATGCCCCCATAAGTTCCTTTTGACCAAGGAAACATAAATAAAGTGCAGTGCACTGTGGGTATTCCCCATAGTGTCAATTTTGTTCTCAACAGTTTTAATAACACTTAAAATCTTACGTCTGTGGATTTTAAAGAAAAATAAGTTCAACGGACTTAATTATGAGCCCAAAACTTGACAATTCAAGTAGTGTTTAATGAAGACAACTTGAATATTTGCTGTAATGGCAGCATTAGTGTTTTCAGTGTGGAGTAAAATATGACCTGGACATGTTTTTGTGACATTCACCCTTTTTACAGGTAAGAATTTGGGGAGAAATATGTTCATTCGTCATGAAAGTAATGTCTCCATTTCATGGTCCAAAATTAGAATCACTTTTCTTAATGCAAAATGTAATTTCTTCGTACCTTCCCTCTGATTTTAGGATGAAATGTGACCTTTCTTGTGAGGTGTGCCCTGTTACAGGTAGCTAACTCTGAGGTCAGATGTTACCAGGTGACCTGGTCATGTCAGTGAATTACGATGGAATTAGTGTTGTTTTTTCAATCAGCGGAAGCCTTGATGATTTGCGTGTTGTGAAATGCATGCTTTTACGTGCATCTTCTAATAATGAAATTTGATTTATCAGCAGCTCGATTACAGATTGACTGCTTGATATAAAAGGAAAGGGGTGGGGGTCACTCAAGAGGATTATGCATATATTCATAGCCCAGTTTAGCCGCAGAGCACGCTGAGTAGGGTGAGGGCGGTTACTGGAAGTTCAGCATATTTCCAGCACGGATATGATGGGCTGACTGAGTCTGTGGTGCTCTGATAAGACGCCAGACTCTCCCTGCCGAGCTGAATAGTCTAACAGATGTGTGATACAAACAGGCTTTGAGTTCCTAAGAAAAGCCAGTTCCACTGGGAATGTGTGGCTTTTCGTCAGGGAAGAGGACCTTACAGGGGAAACGCTGGGTTCTTTTCCTCAAAGATGTTCTTTGTCCACTTGTAGGCCCACTTAATGCCACATTTCCTGTTTGGAAGGCTGTTCTGTGATGCAATGGTCAGATGAGATGTTTTGTTTTGTTTTTGAGAGGTTTGTCCTGAAAACAGATGAAGTCATGGCATGACAAATAGACTCCCTGTTTTCTTGGACCATGTATGCTGTTATGCAGACCAAATATATAATATATATATATATATATATATGTATATATGTATATACTGTATATACAGTTGAAGTCAGAAGTTTACATACACCTTAGCCAAATACATTTAAACTCTGTTTTTTCACAATTCCTGACATTTAATCGACATTCCCTGTCTCAGTTAGGATCACTACTTTTAAGAATGTGAAATGTCAGAATAATAGTAGTGAGAATGATTTATTTCAGCTTTTATTTCTTTCATCACATTCCCAGTGGGTCAGAAGTTTACATACACTTTGTTAGTATTTGGTAGCATTGCCTTTAAATTGTTTAACTTGGGTAAAACATTTTGGGTATCCTTCCACAAGCTTCTCACAATAAGTTGCTGGAATTTTGGCCCATTCCTCCAGACAGAACTGGTGTAACTGAGTCAGGTTTGTAGGCCTCCTTGCTCGCACACACTTTTTCAGTTCTGCCCACAAATTGGATTGAGGTCAGGTCTTTGTGATGGCCGCTCCAATACCTTGACTTTGTTGTCCTTAATCCATTTTGACACAACTTTGGAGATATGCTTGGGGTCATTGTCCATTTGGAAGACCCATTTACGACCGAGCTTTAACATCTTGACCGATGTCTTGAGATGTTGCTTCAATATATCCACATAATTTTCCTTCCTCATGATGCCATCTATTTTGTGAAGTGTACCAGTCCGTCCTGCAGCAAAGCACCCCCACAACATGATGCTGCTACCCCCATGCTTCACGGTTGGGATGGTGATCTTCGGCTTGCAAGCCTCACCCTTTCTCCTCCAAACATAACGATGGTCATTATGGCCAAACAGTTCAATTTTTGTTTCATCAGACCAGAGGACATTTCACCAAAAAGTAAGATCTTTGTCCCCATGTGTACTTGCAAACTGTAGTCTGGCTTTTTTATGGTGGTTTTGGAGCAGTGGCTTCTTCCTTGCTGAGCAGCCTTTCAGGTTATGTCAATATAGGACTCATTTTACTGTGGATATAGATACTTGTCTACCTATTTCCTCCAGCATCTTCACAAAGTCCTTTGCTGTTGTTCTGGGATTGATTTGTTACTTTTTGCACCAAACTATGTTCATCTCTAGGAGATAGAATGTGTCTCCTTCCTAAGCGGTATGATGGCTGCTTGGTCCCATGATGTTTATACTTGCGTACTATTGTTTGTACAGATGAATGTGGTACCTTCAGGCATTTGGAAATTGCTCCCAATGATGAAACAGACTTGTGGAGGTCCACAATTTTTTTTCAGAGGTCTTGGCTGATTTCTTTTGAATTTTCCATGATGTCAAGCAAAGAGGCACTTTTTTTTTGAAGGTAGGCCTTAAAATACATCCACAGGTACACCTCCAATTCAGTACACCTCCAAACAGAAGCTAATTGGCTAATTGTCTAAAGGCTTGACATAATTTTCTGGAATTTTCCAAGCTCTTTAAAGGCACAGTTAACTTATTGTATGTAAACTTCTGACCCACTGGAATTGTTTTATAGTCAATTAAAAGTGAAAAATCTGTCTGTAAATAATTGTTTGAAAAATTTAAAACCAAAGATAAAAAAAATTTTATGTGAAAGATTCTACAGTATTTCTTGGTCACTGATCAAATGCATGCAAATGTAACGTTGACCAAACGTTAACCTCCATTGTACAAAAGATTAGATTTCTTTTCTTTCACTGAAGCTCACAAAATGCTCTGTGGAACGTTCTCAGATCATGCTGGATAACATTAAATAATCAGGTTTTGCTCAAACATGTGGAGTATATGCTAGCCTCAAATTGTGCCGATAATTAGTGTTGGGAACCGTGAACAGGAACAATTTCCATTAAAATAAATATTGCAACCATATGATTTTCATGACTTTCGGTTCCGTTAAGGGTTCCTGAATGTGCATTTTTTTTCTGGTGTTTTGGACCGGACACTGTGTTAAAATACTCTTGACAGTGTTTTCTGTAGCGCAGTTCAGTGGCAGGGCTGCCTTGCTACTGTATTTATAGCAAGAAACACAGAGCGGGACCAGTGTATTCTGATTACTGAACAAATGACTCTTTTAAATATGTTCTCTTGAATCTGGTTCCCGAAAACTAAAGCATGACCAGTGTAATCTGATTCCGGAACGAATTACTCTTTTAAATATGTTCTCTTGAATCTACAGCATGAAACCTACAGCTTGACCATTGTAGTCCGATTCCCAAACGAGTGACTCTTATGATTCAGTTCTTTTGAATCTACAGCATGATACCTACTGCGTGACCAGTGTAGTCTGATTCCCAAATGAATGACTCTTTTTAAATTGGTTCTTTTGAATCCACAGCACAAAACCTACTGCGTGACCAGTGTAGTCCGATTCCCAAATGAATGACTCTTTTTAAATTGGTTCTTTTGAATCTACAGCATGATACCTACTGCGTGACCAGTGTAGTCCGATTCCCAAATGAATGACACTTTTTAAATTGGTTCTTTTGAATCCACAGCACGAAACCTACTGCGTGACCAGTGTAGTCCAATTTCCAAACAAATGACTCTTTTGAAACACAGTGTGCCAGCAGACATGAATGACTCTTTTAGAGTCGGTTCTATTGAATCTACAGCACGATCATTACACTCCTGTGACTCAAATCTGTCAGTGTGGTAACTGTCTGGTTGTTCATATGACAATATGCAGTTAAAGACAGGCCTACACATTACGAGTTTTGTTGTAATCAGTGGAATTGTATAAAAATGTAAAAACACGCTGGCTACCACCCCTGGAGTTCGCTAGTTCGAATCCCAGGGCGTGCTGAGTGACTCCAGCCAGGTCTCCTAAGCAACCAAATTGGCCCAGTTGCTAGGGAGGGTAGTGTCACATGGGGTAACCTCCTCGTGGTCGCTATAATGTGGTTTGTTCTCGGTGGGGCGCATGGTGAATTGAGCGTGGTTGCCGCAGTGGATGGCGTGAAGCCTCCACACACGCTATGTTTCCATGGCAACGCGCTCAACAAGCCACGTGATAAGATGCGCGGGTTGACTTGCCTCTGCGTCTGAGACACTGGGATTCGTCCTCCGCCACCCGGACTGAGGCGAATCACTATGCGACCACGAGGATTTAGAGCGCATTGGGAATTGGGCACCCCCCAAAAAAAATATAAAAACAATTATGAATGAATGAATGAAGTATGTGATCAAATGTTGTGTTTGTTTCAAACCTTTATTTAATGAGAGCAGTAAATGCATTAAAAATTGCATTACTTATATTCAGATATTTCTTCCTTAAAAGGAAGAAGCATTAATGGAACTGTTAAGGCATCAGAATCATTTAGAAGAATCGGAATCAAAACAGAAATTGTTAAATTCCTTATTCCCATCCCTACTGATAAATAATGTGTAATGAAGAAGTTTGCTATATCAGAAAAGAATGTAAAATAGCTTTTTAACTAGTGCTCTCAGACCTTTGGACCCTACAGTATTCTTGAATGAATGATAAATGTCATTGCATGTTTAAAAGGGAAAAAAACAGATATCTCACAGAGATGTCTGTGATCACTGTCCCAGAACAGTTTTATAAAAGCACTTAATTTTTGGTGTACATTTTTATGAACAGCAGTTTGAAATGCCAAATCGTGATACTATTGAACTATTCACGCTTCAAGGACTTCCCTTTTGACCAACAACGTGACTGACTGAGCTGATGTCCAATGCATCCTCTCAGAAAACTTGACTGATAGTACAAGACAAGTCATCATACTCTACAGGATGACATCTTTCTTTTCGTCTATAATAGAAACAGGCCCTTCTATCACTCTGTCACTGTTACACTTTCAGTCGTTATAGATTACTAGATTACTACAGTTACTGTTGGTGATTTAAAGGAATGGTTCACCTAAAATTAATACTCATGTCTTCAATTATTCACAGTTTTGAAGAATCTGCATTCAGCTCTTCCATACAATGACAGTTCATAGTGGCCATGTCAGTCAGGCTCCTTAAAAAGACCAAATATAACAGCATAAAAAATTTGGGTGTTCCATTCTTAATAACCAACCCTCTTATTAAACTCAAGTCTTATTTGTCCGTTCATGCCCTCTTGTCTTTATACAGCTGCATTAAACAGTAGCAGAAAGAGCGCCCAAAGAGTTGCCAAGCCATTTCAGTATTACATTGGCTCTGTCCCGACACATAAATGATCTCTTTGTGTTTAGACCTTTAATGAAATGATATTTTGTTCAGCACCACTGGATTTCAAGGAGCTCAGATCCGTGGTTTTCAGCACCTGACAATCTTGGGCTTTTCAGAGCTGTCTTTGATTTTTGTTGCGGAAATTAAAGAAAAGTTCATCCATGAATGAAAATTTGGTCATCATTAACTCACTCTCATGTTGTTCCAAACCAGAATTATTTTCTTGCTTAAACTGTGAAACACAAAATGTTAGACAGAATGTCCGAACAGCTCTTTTCCATATAGCCTAATGAAAGTTGATTGGGATTTATAGTGAAAAGCTCCAAAAAGCACCAGAAGGAAATTAATGGGAGTTTGGAAGGACACGAGGGTGAGTAAATTGTCATTTTTGGGTAAACTATTCCATTAAGTGTGAATCAAGTAAGAAGTAAGAAGAAACATAAATATTTCAATTAAATACACTAAAATGTGATAGGTCTCACAGTGATGAAAGCCCAAAAATCATACTTTTCACTTTATATATTAATAACAAGATTTTACCGTAAAGGTACATGTATTGTCTTGGTAAACATACAGTTGTGCTCAAAAGTTTGCATACCCTGGCAGAAATTGTGAAATTTTGGCATTGACTTTGAAAATATGACTGATCATGCAAAAACAAAACTGTCTTTTATTTAAGGATAGTGATCATATGAAGCCATTTATTATCACATAGTTGTTTGGCTCCTTTTTAAATCATAATGATAACAGAAATCACCCAAATGGCCCTGATCAAAAGTTTACATACCCTTGAATGTTTGGCCTTGTTACAGACACACAAGGTGACACACACAGGTTTAAATGTCAATTAAAGGTTAATTTCCCACACCTGTCGCTTTTTAATTGCAGTTAGTGTCTGTATATAAATAGTCAATGAGTTTGTTAGCTCTCACGTGGATGCACTGAGCAGGCTAGATACTGAGCCATGGGGAGCAGAAAAGAACTGTCAAAAGACCTGCGTAACAAGGTAATGGAACTTTATAAAGATGGAAAAGGATATAAAAAGATATCCAAAGCCTTGAAAATGCCAGTCAGTACTGTTCAATCACTTATTAAGAAGTGGAAAATTCGGGGATCTCTTGATACCAAGCCAAGGTCAGATAGACCAAGAAAGATTTCAGTCACAACTGCCAGAAGAATTGTTCAGGATACAAAGAAAAACCCACATGTAACCTCAGGAGAAATACAGGCTGCTCTGGAAAAAGACGGTGTGGTTGTTTCAAGGAGCACAATACGACGATACTTGAACAAATATGAGCTGCATGGTCGAGTTGCCAGAAAGAAGCCTTTACTGCACCAATGCCACAAAAAAGCACCTTGACACACCTCACAGCTTCTGGCACACTGTAATTTGGAGTGACAAGACCAAAATAGAGCTTTATGGTCACAACCCTAAGCACTGTGTTTGGAGAGGGATCAACAAGGCCTATAGTGGTGCAGTGGTGGCTCAGCGGTTAAGGCTCTGGGTTACTGATCAGAAGGTCGGGGGTTCAAGCCCCAGCACTGCCAAGATGCCACTGTTGGGCCCTTGAGCAAGGCCCTTGACCCTATCTGCTCCAGGGGCGCCGTATCATGGCTGACCCTGCACTCTGACCCCAGCCTAGCTGGGATATGTGAAAAAGAAGAATTTCACTGTATATGTGCAAATGTATAATGTGTGATAAATAAAAAGAAGAAAAAAAAAAAAAAAAAAATAGTGAAAAGAATACCATCCCCACTGTGAAGCATGGTGGTGACTCACTGATGTTTTGGGGTGTGTGAGCTCTAAAGGCACGGGGAATCTTTTGAAAATTGATGGCAAGATGAATGCAGCATATTGTCAGAAAATACTGGCAGACAATTTGCATTCTTCTGCACGAAAGCTGCTCATGGGACGCTCTTGGACTTTCCAGCACGACAGTGATCCTAAGCACAAGGCCAAGTTGACCCTCCAGTGGTTACAGCAGAAAAAGGTGAAGGTTCTGGAGTGGCCATCACAGTCTCCTGACCTTAATATCATCGAGCCACTCTGGGGAGATCTCAAACGTGCGGTTCATGCAAGACGACCAAAGACTTTGTATGACCTGGAGGCATTTTGCCAAGACGAATGGGCAGCTATACCACCTGCAGGAATTTGGGGCCTCATAGACAACTATTACAAAAGACTGCACGCTGTCATTGATGCTAAAGGGGGCAATACACAGTATTAAGAACTAAGGGTATGCAGACTTTTGAACAGAGGTCATTTCATTTTTTTCTTTGTTGCCATGTTTTGTTTTATGATTGTGCCATTCTGTTATAACCTACAGTTGAATATGAATCCCATAAGAAATAAAAGAAATGTGTTTTGCCTGCTCACTCATGTTTTCTTTAAAAATGGTACATATATTACCAATTCTCCAAGGGTATGCGAACTTTTGAGCACAACTGTAATATACAGTACATTTTTACCATTAAATTTAAGGTCAATCATTCTTTTTTATAAAAATTATTTTTTACAATATTTTACTGTAAAAGTAATTATATTGTCTTGTTAAACAAAATATATACATTTCACCATTAATGAAAAGGTAAATCATACAGTTTACCTTATAATATTTATGTATTTTTTTTCACATTTTACTGTAAAAGTACATGTATTGTTGCTAAACAGAATCTACTGCAAATTTTCACCATTAACTATAAGGTCAGTCATTATTGTTGCAATGTTTCACTGTACCATTACATGGATTGTCTTGTTAAATAAAATATACATTTTCACCATACATAAGGTAAATACCAACCAATTTTAATGTAGCATTTTTACTTTTTTATGCTAAAACTTTTGCATTTATATATTACAGTAGATTTTAACAATGAACTCTGTTAATTTAATGGAGTAGTAAAATTTTTGTATTTAATGGATAGATGGCAGACAGTTTTCCACTCTTTGGAGCGCATCCAGTGAACTGTGTCACTGCTGCATACCAGAGGTTCCGAACACTTCCTCCTTGTTGCGTCCACAAAAGAGCACAAGGGGTAATCGCAGTTTAACAGCGAGGGCACTTGAGCAGGAAGACCTCCACAGCACTTTACCACACAAGAGCTCTTTGATAGTACAGAGAATGAAGCCAGCAAAGCGTTGACCTCCACAGATCTTCAACCTTTTCAAACATTCCCAAAGATTTCTCTGCCATTGGCTTCATATTCAGATGAAGGTGTTTTTCAATGAATGTTTCATATGGGTCATTATGGCCAATCTATTTGATGCTGGTAGCAGTAGATGAATACAGTTTGGAATGAATTATGTGTTCATAACTGAAAGAACAACCCAAAGTTCTGGGTTTTGCTTTGTTTTCAGTCTTATGTTGAGATGTGTCAGTTTGTCATTATATTGCTTTATACTTGACAGGACCTTGAGTATATTGTGTGGTTGACTTTCGTCTATAATATTGCACCTGTCAATTAATACTAGGGATTACTTTGTTTGTTCATGTGCCTTTCCATCTCATGCTCAAGCGCTCAGCCTTTCAAAGGATACTCTTTTGACCACAAGCCCACACAGACGCATTCAACGTGCCACGCACATGCCCCAAAAAGTGTCATAGAAGCAGCACAAAATGACGTGGTTGTGTTTTTGTCTCTTATTTGCTTTTATTACACTGTCGGTTAGGTTTAAGGTTGAGGGTAGGGAGGTCAGTTTTATTGATTTAAAACTCGATAGAACCTCATCTGTTTGGGAGAACATTTTACTCTCTTTTAGCACCACACAGTGGACATTTCACTTCAGAACTGCAGTTATGTGTGAAAGGAATCATGCAATATAATTTTGCAAAAGTGTCGTCACAGTCAAATTTTTTTCATGAGATCAGTCTCGTTTCACCTGCACTGAATATTAGAGATAAACTGCAAGATTTGGGGTCTGTTGCACATCTTCACATATCTAGCTTGACCAGAGTTGTTAAGCTCTAACGAGTTTAGATTTCAACAGAAATAGCTCATCCTTTAACTTCCTGCACCACGTTCACTTCCTTTATATTCTGAAAGCATCCTCTCCGTCAGCTGTGCTCCTGGGTCAGAGCTTCAGGCCCATGTGGACCCACTTTATGCTGACAGCAGCTTTCAGAAGCACAAGACTCTGCACTGCAGATATGGATCACTGTGCTGCCAGATATACATCTTCACAGTAGACACCTCCCTAATACTGACAAACAAGAGCAGTGTAGCATTTGAGCTCATGAGATTCTATGCACACAGGATGTGAGTCCTCCGTACACACATTTCCTTCAGGACCGAGATTTATCAGAGCTGCGACATTCCTGTCTTGTTGTGCTTGACATTTTGAAACCACCGATATCGGTCTACCAAATTCATTGATAGAGCAGGCCCTTGGTGTTTTTACTTGCAGACTAGACTAGATGTCCAATATTTGGACTTAATTTGTCCAATAGCTCGTTTGGACAGTATTAATCTATGTGTGAAACAGGCTGGCCAAGACAGAATTGGCTGACTTTTTTTCACATGTTCTGCTCTGATTTTGGGTAAAAACATGGTCAAATGTGCTCAGCTGAGCTAAGAGTACTATCGGCAGATGTGTGAAAACATATTTAGCCAAAATATTTAATAGAGCAATTTGAGGCAGACCGATATATCGGTTTTGCCGATAGTTGCCTTTTGGAACTATCGTTTATCTGCAGAAAGGTTTGGAACAACGTGTGTGTGTGTGTGTGTGTGTATATGTATGTATATATATATATATATATATATACACATACACATACATACACTGGCAGCCAAAAGTTTGGAATAATGTACAGATTTTGCTCTTATGGAAAGAAATTGGTACTTTTATTCACCAAAGTGTCATTCAACTGATCACAATGTATAGTCAGGACATTAATAACGTGAAAAATTACTATTACAATTAGAATTTTTATAAACTACTTCAAAGAGTTCTCATCAAAAAATCCTCCATGTGCAGCAATGACAGCTTTGCAGATCCTTGGCATTCTAGCTGTCAGTTTGCCCACGCTTCCTGTAGCACTTGCCATAGATGTGGCTGTCTTGTCGGGCACTTCTCACGCACCTTACAGTCTAGCTGATCCCACAAAAGCTCAATGGGGTTAAGATCCATAACACTTTTCCAATTATCTGTTGTCCAATGTCTGTGTTTCTTTGCCCACTCTAATCTTTTCTTTTTTATTTCTGTTTCAAAAGTGGCTTTTTCTTTGCAATTCTTCCCATAAGGCCTGCACCCGAGTCTTCTCTTTACTGTTGTACATGAAACTGGTGTTGAGCGGGTAGAATTCAATGAAGCTGTCAGCTGAGGACATGTGAGGTGTCTATTTCTCAAACTAGAGACTCTGATGTACTTATCCTCTTGTTTAGTTGTACATCTGGTCTTCCACATCTCTTTCTGTCCTTGTTAGAGCCAGTTGTCCTTTGTCTTTGAAGACTGTAGTGTACACCTTTGTATGAAATCTTCAGTTTTTTGGTGATTTCAAGCATTGTATAGCCTTCATTCCTCAAAACAATGATTGACTGATGAGTTTCTAGAGAAAGCTGTTTCTTTTTTGCCATTTTTGATCTAATATTGACCTTAAGACATGCCAGTCTATTGCATACTGTGGCTACTCAAAAACACACACAAAGACAATGTTAAGCTTCATTTAATGAACCAAATAGCTTTCAGCAGTGTTTGATATAATGGCAAGTGATTTTCTAGTACCAAATGATCATTTTATCATGATTACTCAAGGATAAGTGTTGGAGTGATGGCTGCTGTCTAGATTTGATAAAAAATGACTTTTTTCAAATAGTGATGGTGCTGTTTTTTACATCAGTAATGTGCTGACTGTACTTTGTGATCAGTTGAATGCCACTTTGGTGAATAAAAGTACCAATTTCCTTCCGAAACAGCAAAATCTGTATATTATTCCAATCTTTTGGCCGCGCGTGTGTGTGCGCGTGTGTGTGTGTGCGCGTGTGTGTGTGTGCGCGTGTGTGTGTGTGCGCGTGTGTGTGTGTGCGCGTGTGCGCGTGTGCGCGTGTGCGCGTGTGTGCGTGTGCGCGTGTGCGCGTGTGCGTGCGTGTGTGCGTGTGTGTGTGTGAGAGAGAGAGAGAGAGAGAGAGAGAGAGAGAGAGAGAGAGAGAGAGAGTGAGATATATATTAGACACACACACGCTATGTGTATTTAGAATTATGTTTCATACTAGTCATGCTTTTTCTGTCCTATACATTTGTGAAGATACTCTCCCTATCACTTCCTTTGCCTATTTCCTCTCTGCTGTAAAGAGAACTCGCTGTTTACCTTTCACTCGCCTGTTTTGTTTGAAGTCTTTCCACTCTGACCGCAGTTGGTTTTGTTTCATTTTCCGGCAGCCCCCTGTTGGCCACGCCTCCCACCCGATGGCTCCGCCCAGTCCTGGAACCAACAGCAGCACCAATCACAGCAGCAGCAGCAGCACTGCCGGCTGGGATCAGCTCAGCAAAACGAACCTGTACATCCGTGGGTTGCCCCCGACGACCACTGACCATGACCTGGTCAAACTCTGCCAGCCGTGAGTACCACTTTATCATTTATCATTTATGAGAAATATTGATTTGATATTGATTCACCCCCCTCATCCTCAGAGTATCAGTGGGCCTTGTGTTTGTGTGCACACGCTTCATTAATTAAAGGGATAGTTTCCCCCAAAATGAGAAATGTTGTCATTATTTATTCTCCCTCATGTTGTACCAAAAAGTTTTATTTGCTCTGCTATAGTAGATCGTAAGATGAACAGTGTGGCCTTCAGCGCTCTGGGTTGTCTGGATATGTCTCATTAAGCACAATATCTCTGCAAAAGATCGATTACAGCCCGCTGGATCAACAAGACTCCAGTGGTTGCTCACAGCGACATAGTTAAAGTCAATTATCTGTTCTTTAAGATACAATGTGTGGTTATTGTTTGATGAATGCTTCAGTGTGTGCTTTAATGGCTCTGAGGTTAGCATGTTGGTCAGTTTAAAAATAGAGTCCGATTAGAGTCAAAAACATGTCCAGATCATATTTTGAACGCAAAAACAAAGAAAGAAATAAGAAATTATATTTAGCTTTTCTTTTTTTTTTTTTAAATAAGCATTTTCTGGGAGCATTAAGAGTTTACATGTCAGGGACTGTATCTTCTAGCAGAAAGATTAAACTTGAGGAATTTGAATTTGAGGAATGAAGTCTGTGATTTCTGTGCCAATGAATGAAATTGCAAAAATAAACACGGTTTTAAAATATCTTTATGAATACACCCCCGTCTGGTGTTGATGAACAAATAGAAAGTCTCCGCCCTCAACCACGCCATTGGTTGAGTCAATATTGTTGTGTAGGGCTGGACGGGCCTCTCAAAATAATTCATAATTTAATACATTTTTAATTTTACAGAGTTTTGACCGTTTTTTGAGAAAATGTGTGCAAATGGGTGACTTATAGTTGCATAGTAGATATTTTAACACTTTAGCTTTGATCTCTCTTTGTACTTTATGGCTTGATGTATCATTTTAATTGGAACATTTTAGTATTTCTGCAAAATGTAATTGTTTTAATTATCTCTAAACATAACTGACATTTCTTAACTTTATAACAGATTATTTCTGTACATTATGGTAGTATTTGCTGTACGTTGATTTTAATAAAAAATAATTGAATTACAGTATTTTTACTGCAAAAATGTCACATTTAAAATACTGTACAGATATGCAAATTAAGAAGAACATTTAGCTTAATTCTTATATTTATTTTGTGTGTGTGTGTGTGTGTGTGTGTGTGTGTGTGTGTGTTCTTTTAAAGGAATATTCTATTTTCAATACAAGTTAAGCTCAATCGACAGCATTTTTGGCATAATGTTGATTATCACAAACATTTATTTTGAATTGCCCCTCCTTTAAAAATAAAATAAAATCTTGGTTACATTGTGGCACTTACAATGGAAGTGAATGGGTGCCAATTTTTGAACGTTAAAATACAAATATGCACCACTAAACGGCGTAAGACATAAGAAATATGCGTGTAAACATGATTTTAGTATGATAAAATCACTAACCTTTTATGTAAAGTTATAGCCAATTTTATAACTTTGTTGCCATGACAACGTCATGTCAACAAACGCTAAAACGACAATTTAAACAACTTTACAGCTCAAATAATACATGAGTTTTGACAGAAGAATTAATGCAAGTGCTTTTATAAAATTTGAAACTTCACATTTCTGCCTTTTTTTAAACCCTCCAAATATTGGCCCCATTGACTTCCATTGTAAGCGCCTCACTGTAACCTCGATTTTTGCTTTTTTTTTTTTTTAAAGAAATTCAAAATGAATTTTTATGGTAATCTATATTATGCCACAAATGCTGTCGATTGATCTTAACTTGTATTGAACCTGGAACATTCCTTTAATTTTGGTGTGATATATGACCTGGATATGATTTTGTGAGATTCACCCACACAGTAAAATTATACTGCCTTAAAAAAACAAGTTGGGAACAGAGCTCATGCAGGATGTTTGAGGAAGATGTTGGACATTTTTGGATAATCTAAAGCATCATTAGGTAATTTATGATTTTAGTAATCTCACAGAGCCTTGCTTTATTGCTGAATTAATTCTCATATTGCGGTGACTCTGTATTAAGGGCTGCAGGCTAACTCTCTTCTCTAAGAGGTCTGGGATGAATGCCATCAATAAAAGATGAGGCATATGCTGTAGCACTCTGAGTCTATTGGGTCGTTTCAAATGATTTCAGAGAAGAATCACAGTATCGACACTCTGAGGAGGACTCTCTTGAGAATGAAAAATGTGCAGAGACAGACAGACAGACCATAATGCCATTTAGCAACAGTAAAATCCAGTTTGAGGAAGAAAATGGTTTTGAAGTGGATGGTATGACCAAAATGTTGTTTTACGTTATGAGTATATAATTTTATATCATGGTGATGGTACAGTGTACCACAGTATAGTTTATTATGCCTAGACTTTCATTTAAAAAAATCAAATCATGAATATATAGTGTAGCCATGTGTTAATGGCTATTTTTGGTTATTCCAGTGAATGTAACACTTAAATGCAAATAAAAGGTACTTTCATTATTCATAACAAATGATCAATAAATCTTGCATCAGTGTACAACCAGACAGTATGGAAGCTAATGTCCTTATACTGCTTCAAGAAATCAGCTTTCATTTATTTGGATTTCAGGAAATAGCATGTTAAATCACAAGCATTTTGACTTGTGATATTCACAGTTTGTCATCAAATTAATTAAATCAGTGTCTTTAATTAGAGAGCCATTGCAGTACAGCACAGTTCATCTCTGTGTTTGAAGCTCTGGATTAGTGTCAGGCTCTTCACTGCAGGGTCAGTGGTGTGATCGTCTAACCCTTCGCTGTATTTAGCTTAATCTCATCCTGATGGCTAAAGCAATTTGTCCTTTGACCTTTCAGATGTAACCTTTTGGGAACAATATGAGGTCAGAGCATAGATGTCATAGCACGGGCATGTTGAGCTTTAAGACTCAAATAGAATTTTGGTCCATACAGAACAAGATTGCGCAAGACAACGGCTGCAATGATACCTTAGGGCTGGGTGCTCTATATTTATTTGCTCTAAAATGGCTTAAATGTGTGATTGTTTTGTTTTTTTTTTTGTTTGTTTTTTTCAAACATCCATTGCACCAAAGTAGATTCAAATTGTTTAATGCAAGAAGTAAAATGCATAAAAAGTCTAGTTTAGAATATTGTAACAAAGGCATGTTTTATTTTACCCTTAAATGAGTGTTTAGCCAAACATTATTACATACCTCGGGTCTTTAGCGACCCGGCACGTATATCACAATTGGATCTACAAAATACCCAGACAGACTAAAATTAAAGCATTTTTAAGACAATTAAAAAAAGAATAAAATGGAATATATTTTGTTATATTTTGCTGTTTTATTTTTCATATATCTAAGAGGTGATGCAACAAATTATCGAACAGGATGCATTACTATCACGGTGAAATTTTATGAGATTAAACTGGCTGTCAAACACATATTGAGCTACATGAAACTTAATGTTAACAAATACAACTTTTGATTTAAAAAATGATTAGTATGTTGAAATTAAAATTAAACTAAGATTAATAAATGCTGGAAAGGTATTGTTCATTTTATGTTCATGTTAACAAATGGGACGTTATTGTAGTGTTACAGATTAAAGTTTTAAAGAATGCATTTATTTAGAAAAAACTGAAATAACTGTTGATATGGAATTCAGAAAAAAAAGAACAGGTATCGTATTGGCGAGTAGAGTCCGACCAATATGGGATTTTTGAGACCGATACCGATTTTAGAAAGGGAAAATTCACCAATTACCGATATGGTGGCCGATATATTTAATTTTTGAGCTGGAATGAAAACAGACCTTTTCTATGTGGATTGTGCACCGATTTTGCACTGATATGACTATGCAAAGGTACTCTGAAGGCTGCTTTCTTAAACAAATATTTTTATCGAAGAATGTTTGACATTATTATTATACATTGTCAACAAATTCTAAAAATGAACACTGAGAAAATAAATAATAAATAATAATACAATAGGTTAACAAACATCAGTACTGTTTAGTATCATTCAAATGCTGACCATTAAAATAAAGAATAAATAAAAATAAAATAAATGGCTAAATAAACTTTAGTACCAGTCAAATGCTGACTATATTAATACTGCGGAGTCAAGATAAACAGATAAGCAGCCATGTTACAGCGTATTCTGCTATACAAGTTCAGGGGAAACATTCAACGGTGGAAAACCAGACTTTTAAATATTATATTTTATAAATGCAATGACTGGAATTGTTCGGTTGAAGGGGGTACCAAACTGTGAATCCTGAACAGTTTGGTGAATACGTTTACACATTAGCTTCCACTCAGCTGACAACAATGAAAGTAGCTATGTGGTTAGCTAGTTAGCTATAAGCTCTGTCACGGAGAGTAAAAGACAGACGTTGTTTATTTTACTTTCCAGCATTGTGTCTCACCAACTAGGTAATAACATAGCGTGAAATCAACACTCAACAGACACAATCCACCATTGCACCGTTGTCTACTGAGCTGCAAAAAGACGCTCTGATGCTTATCTTTCAATCTGCTACATTACTGACTACACTGACAAACTATAGCTGGCTAACAGCAAAACAGACATGAGTGACATGGTTGTCAGGGACAGGGTTAACATTATATTAGTCATATTGAAAAGGGAAAATGATGGGGTCATTGTTTATTAACTTTTCAGTATGTATTTCACAAACTAGTTAGCAACTTACCATGAAGAAACACAGCTTAACTCCGCACCGTCATCAGAACCACCTTCAGCACAGCTCTGTAAACAATGGATTTGGAGCGCACTCTGCTGGACAAACTACGCTATGACACCAATTCTAAAGCATTGTTTTCTGCATTATATGTTCTGAAAAAAAGTTTTCATATCGCCGCATATCGGTAAACATACGGTGATACCGATATATCGGTGAAAGGCTAATATCAACCGATAATATCGTTACTCGTTGGAATCAGGACATCCAATTGTATATTTATTGTGAATGATACAACATTTTGACTGATGCAAATGAATCAGAGTTAAAATGTTTTAAAAATTTTGTTACGCGCTCATATTCGCGGCAAGTCGCGAGACAAAGAGGAATTGCAAAACGTGTTAATGATGCTGTCTTTGGGAAACTTATAGCTGAAGTATGCAACATATTTGTGTAAAATACTTTCTCCTATCCCAGCTTAACATGCAGAGACAACTATAATTAAGTCATTCATAGGTTAATTTTCTTAAACTGTAAACACTGTCTGTGGTTTTGAGCGACCCGTCTTATGAGACATAATGCCAGTGGCATGAATTGTGGGCGGGACTATCTGTTTGTTTGATCAACACAAGACGGGCAGTGTATTTAGAAAGCTGTTTTGAAAACATTTATTTTTGCAATTCTGTTTAGTGGCGCAGAAATTACACACTAAAGCTTTTATGACCAAATAAAAAGTGCATTAATATCATCACTATATTTACAATGTTGCTTATTTTATATTGTCAGCAAAGTCTTAGCTAATATATTGTGAATATTTTATATATAGCTCAGTCCTAGTTATCACAGATCTCAAATACAGAACCTCTGGAGGTGTTTGGTGGAAAGAAAGATTCAAAAGCTGATATTTGCACATCATGGTATGCATGGTGAATATGTATACTTTGGCAGCTTAGAAACTGGCACCATGCGGCACGGTGTGAAAACAGCCCATTATTGAAATCAATCCAGTTTGCTTTCTGTTGCTGCAGATTTTCTTGAAAGAAATGCACTAAATGCATGAGTTAATGCACTAAAACAGTGTAGCGCTATTTTGATACTTGTCAAACATTCTGGTTAAGGTTTGTTCTAAACCCCTAACGCAAAATATTGCATTTCTGCAATTCATTCAGCCTGAACTGCTTAACAGTTCCATTTAAACTTTGTTCTGTAAACGTTACACTTTTTTTAGAAATTAATGAATAACATTTAACAATCTTCCATTGACCCCATTAATGTTACACCCCCTGATGTTACCGACAGCGAAGACGTCATCGTTATATGTTAATGGTGATGGCACAATACATAAAAATGCTTGTCCCTGTGAGGGATTTACTCGCCACAAAAATCCACTTATCGAAAGCACTGTAAGTCGCATTTTCATGCAAATAAGAGGATATGCTTTTCAGACTCTTTCACCTTTGCTAATATCCAGACTGGAGCAGTTTATAGGTGCGTCCTGAAGGAAACTCTGTCTAGCTGGAAATAAGCCAAACAAGGGCTGTGCAGGGAAATGAACATTTTTAAAGGTTGTGCGTTCTTTGAATTCGTCAGTTTATACTGTGTCCTGAGTAGGAGTTGACTGATATGGGTTGTTTAATGATCGATACAGATGTCTAGAGTGGAGAGTTGCCGATATGGGCGATGTAATGTTGATATACGGTATACTGCAAAACGCAGTTTAATGATGGTAAATAAGAAGAATTGCTTGGAATTGCCAAATTTACATTATTTTATACAGTATTTTCTCAAAATTCACTAAACAAACTCTCTCCATTGGCAAGGTTTTTGGTAGATTTTGAAACTGACTCTGGTTGGATTGGACACTTTTGTTAATCGGCCACTTGGGAAAAGTTATCAGAATAGCTAATATTGGTTGATTAA